>NW_017201355.1:0-6716 GCF_001704415.2 Capra hircus | reverse complement strand
CTGAGATGTGATCCGACCACAGGGACTGAGGGCAAACGTACCGCTTGAGGTGCTGGAGGAGCCGCGAAGAAGCAATGGTGGGAGGCACACGGGCACGCTGCAGACTGCTGGCCGAGTGGGCGGGGACCCAGCAGCTTAGGACTTTGGAGAATGGGAGGCGTCTCCGCCACCATTGACGTCAATAGGGTTTGGGTGGGTAGATGGAGGGGGCCGCCCCTGGCCTCTTTTCCAAGCAGAGACCCTGGACGAAGTCCCGTGGAGCGAGTGGGCTTTTCCACGGCTGAGCCCTGGACCGCCAAGATCCCCGTCGGGGTGGGCGGGCAGTTCGCCACACTTTGGTTTGTGGCCCTCCCTCGCAGCGGGGGGTGGGATCAACCCGGGTGGATCAATCAGGGCTCTCAGCAGTGCCAAGGGAGCTCACCGCCCAGGAAACGCCCCAAGGTCCCTTTGAATTGGCCACCAACGCCCCCTTTCCCAGCCTGCCTTACTCTGGGATTTCCCGCCTTTTTCACATTCCACAGGTCCCTGGGCCTCGACTGTCCCCCGTTGGCTCCTCCGAGGCATTCCGGGACACCAGACGCTCTCTCCAGCGCCTCCACCTAGATCCCTCGCTGTCCTCGCCTCCGTTTCCCCCATGCCCCCTCCCCAACTCCTCCGTGGGCTCTTGGCGTCCTTTCCCTACAGCAGTCCCAGAGTGCCACCCCCGAGAGCTTTGAGTTGCCTGGAGCCCAAGGCTCCGGCCAGAGACCTGAGGGGCCAGCGTCTGGACTGGCAGCTAATGCCATTTGGGGCTTTTCTCACGTGGAGCCTGAGGCCTGCACCTCCGCGGGCAAACCCCCAGCGCGAGTGCCCTGGAGATACCCGCCCAAGGGGACAGTGTACCCCCTACTGTGGGGAAAGAGGTTCCTGTTTCTCTGCACTGGTTCGACTTTCACGCCGAGGATCGACTCACACCATGATGGCAAGTGGAATAGCCCTGTGGGAAAGCCTCATGGGAAAGACTCCAGGGAAAGCCACAGATTCCTTGATCCACGAGAAGGGAAGCGTGACACTGCTGCTACCGCTCGGGAGGAAAGCGCACGTGCATGACCCCACTCGAGCCGAGGACTGACGCCACTTGGGAGACTCCAGAAGTACGCCAAGATCCATGTCAGCACTGGAGAGGAATCCTCAGGTTATGGTCCCGACTCCACACAAGGTCTTAGGCCCCGGCATCGACGGGAGAGGAATCCTGAGAGGCCCCCTAGCACCTCGCATGGGGACTGGCCTTTCCTGAGGTCACCAGAGCGGGTCCCTGAGGTCTCCGTCGTAACTCGAGAGCACCTGCCGCAACTAGAGAAAATCCAGGAGGTTCTCCCCTCCAGGCGAGATGAGGCCCATTTCCGCTGAGGCGTCTCGAGGCTAATCACACCTAACCTCTGGAACTTCGAAAGGGTCCTTCACACCCTGGCTGCAAGTCAAGAAGTTCTCTGACATACCCATCTCCACTCGAGAGGAAGGACGAGGGTCCCGCCCACATCCAGCGGAGCCCCGTTTCCGTCTCGTAGCTCGAGAAGAGGGATCCTTTCCCTTCGTCGTCGGGAAAGAATTCCCGGCCTTTCCGTCGCATCTCAAGAGGAGGCGCTCTCAACAGGAAAGACGAGAGAAACTCCAGGGCCTTGCCAGCATTCCAAGAGTCCCCCAGATGTCTAACTTCATTCCAGAAGAACCTGTTTTCCCTGCACTGCCTCGACTTTCACGCCGAGGATCGACTCACACCACCGTGGCACGTGGGACAGCCATGTTGGAAAGCCTCGTGGGAAAGCCTCAATGGAAAGCGACAGATACCTTGATCCACACGTCAGCAAGCGTGACACTGCTGTTGCAGCTCGCGAGGAAATGGCAGCTGCATGCCCTCACACGAGATGAGGACTGACTTCCCTGGTGAGACTCCAGAAGTACGGAAAGATTCATGTCAGCACTGGAGAGGCATCCTCAGGGTCTGGCCCCGACTCCACACAAGGTCTTAGGCATCGGCATCGATGGGAGAGGAATCCCTAGAGGCCCCCTGGTAACTCGCATGGGGACTGGCCTTTCCTGAGGCCACCAGAGGGGTCCCTGAGGAGCCGTCGTAACTCAAGAGCACCTGCCGCAACTGGGTAAAATCCAGGAGGTTCTCCTCTCCAGGCGAGATTAGGCCCATTTCCTCTGAGGCGTCTCGAGGCTAATCACACCTAACCTCTGGAACTTCCAAAGGGTCCTTCACACCCTTGCTGCAACTCAAGAAGTTATCCGACATACCCGTCTCTACTCTAGAGGAAGCACAAGAGTATCGCCCACATCACGAGGAGCCAAGTTTCCGGCTCCTAGCTCGAGAGGAGGGATCCTTTCCCTGCGTGGTCGGAAAAGAATTCCCGGCGTTTCCGTCGCATCTCAAGAGGAGGCGCTCTCCACAGAAAAGGCGAGAGGAACTGCAGGGTCGTGAGACCATTCCCAGAGTCCCACACATGTCTCAGTCCATTCAAGGGAAACCTGTTTTCACTGCACTGCTTCGAGTTTCAAGCCGAGGATCGACTCACACCACGGTGGCACGTGGGACAGCCCTGTGGGAAAGCCTCGTGGGAAAGCCTCGAGGGAAAGCCACTGATCCCTTAATCCTCTCGTCGGGAAGCATGACACTGCTGATACAGCTTGGGAGGAAAGCGCACGTGCATGCCCCCACTCGAGACGAGGACTGACTTCCCTGAGGAGACTCCAGAAGTACCCCAAGTTACACGTCAGCACTGCAGATGAATCCTCAGGTTCCGGCACCAACTCTACACAAGGTCTTAGGCCCTGGCATCGACGGGAGAGGAATCCCGAGAGTCCCCAGAGCAACTCGCATGGGGACTGGCCTTTCCTGAGGACACCAGAGCGGGTGCCTGAGGTCCCCGTCGTAAGTCGAGAGCAACTGCCGCAACTCGAGAAAATCCAGGAGGTTCTCCCCTCCAGGCGAGATGAGGCCCATTTCCGCTGAGGCGTCTCGAGGCTAATCACACCTAAACTCTGGAACTTCCAAAGGGTCTTTCACACCCTTGCTGCAACTCAAGAACTTCCCCTACATACCCGTCTCCAATCGAGAGGAAGTACGAGCGTCCTGCCCACATCCAGAGGAGCCCCGTTTCCGCCTTATAGCTGGAGAGGCGTGATCCTTGCCCTGAGTCCCCCAGATGTCTCAGTCCATTCCAGGGAAACCTGTTTTTCCTGCACTGCCTCGACTTCAAGCCGAGGATCGACTCACACCATGGTGGCACTTGGGACAGCCCTGTGGGAAAGCCTCCTTTGAAAGCCTCGTGGGAAAGCCTCAATGGAAAGTCACAGATCCCTTGATCCACGCGATGGGAAGCGTGCCACTGCTGCTACAGCTCGGGAGGAAAGCACACGTGCATGCCCCCACTCGAGCCGAGGACTGACTCCTCTGGGGAGACTCCAGAAGCAACCCAAGATCCATGTCAGCACTGGAGAGGAATCATCAGCTTGTGGCCCGGACTGCACATAAGGTCTTAGGCCCCGGCATCGACGGGAGAGGAATCCCGAGAGTCCCCCGAGCAACTCGCCTGGGGACTGGCCTTTCCTGAGGCCACCAGAGCGGGTCCCTGAGGTCCCCGTCGTAAGGCGAGAGCACCTGCCGCAACTCGAGAAAATCCAGGAGGTTCTCCCCTCCAGGCGAGATGAGGCCCATTTCCGCTGAGGCGTCTCGAGGCTAATCACACCTAGCCTCTGGAACTTCCAAAGGGTCCTTCACACCCTTGCTGCAACTCAAGAAGTTCCCCGACATACCCGTCTCCACTCGAGAGGAAGCACGAAAGTCCCGCCCACATCCAGAGGAGCCCCATTTCCGCCTCCTAGCTCGAGAGGAGGGATCCAATCCCTGGGTGGACGGGAAAGAATTACCGGCGTTCCTGTCGCATCTCAAGAGGAGGCGCTCTCCACAGGAAAGGCGAGACGAACTCCAGGGTCGTGCCACCATTCCCAGACTCCCCCAGATGTCTCATTTCATTCCAGGGAAAACTGATTTCCCTGCACTGCCTCGACTTTCAAGCCGAGGATCTACTCACGCCTCGATGGCTGTGGGACAGCCCTGTGCGAAACCCTCGAGGGAAAGCCTCGAGGGAAAGCCACAGATCCCTTGATCCACGCGAAGGAAAGCTCGACACTGCTGCTACATTCGGGAGGAAAGCGCATGTGCATGCCCCCACTCGAGACAAGGACTGACTCCCCTGGGGAGACTCCGAGAAGTACCCCAAGATCCATGTCAGCACTGGAGAGGAATCCTCAGGCTTCCGGCACGGACTCCACACAAGGACTCAGGCCCCAGCATCGACGGAAGAGGAATCCCGAGAGGCCCCCGAGCAACTCGCATGGGGACTGGCCTTTCCTGAGGAAACCAGATCGAGTCCCTAAAGTCCCCTTCGTAAGTCCAGAGCACCTGCCGCAACTGGAGAAAATCCAGGAGGTTTTCCCATCCAGGAGAGATGAGGCCCATTTCCGCTGAGGTGTCTCGAGGCTAATCACAGCTAACTTCTGGAACTTCCAAAGGGTCATTCACACCCTTGCTGCAACTCAATAAGTTCCCCGACATACCCGTCTCCACTTGAGAGGAAGCACGAGAGTCCCGATCACATCCAGAGGAGCCCCGTTTCCGTCTCCTAGCTCTTGAGGAGGGAACCTTTCACTGCGTGGTCGGGAAAAAATTCCCGGCGTTCCCGTCGCATCTCAAGAGGAGGCGCTCTCCACAGGAAAGGCGAGAGGAACTCCAGGGTGGTGCCACGATTCCCAGAGTCCCCCAGATGTCTCAGTCCATTCCAGGGAAACCTGTTTTCCCTGCGCTGCCTCGACTTTCAAGCCGAGGATAGACTCACACCACGGTGGCACGTGGGACAGCCCTGTGGGAGAGCCTCGTGGGAAAGCCTCGTGGGAAAGCCTCGAGGGAAAGCCACTGATCCCTTGATCCACGCTACGGGAGCATGACACTGCTGCTACAGCTAGGGAGGAAAGCGCAGGTGCATGACCCCACTCGAGACGAGGACTGACTCCCCTGGGGAGACTCCAGAAGTACCCCAAGTTCCATATCAGCACTGAAGACAAACCTCAGGTTCCGGAACCGACTCCACACAAGGTCTTAGGCCCTGGCATCGAAGGGAGAGGAATCCCGAGAGGCCCCGAGCAACTCGCATGGGGACTGGCCTTTCCTGAGGCCACCAGAGCGGGTCCGTGAGGTCCCCGTCGTAAGTCGAGAACCCCCCGGCCGCAACTTGAGAAAATCCAGGAGGTTCTCCCCTCCAGGCGAGATGAGGCCCATTTCCGCTGAGACGTCTCAAGGCTAATCACACCAAACCTCTGGAACTTCCAAAGGGTCCTTCACACCGTTGCTGCAACTCAAGAAGTTCCCCGACATACCAGTCTCCAATTGAGAGGAAGCACCAGAGTTCTGCCCACATCCAGAGGAGCCCCGTGTCCTCCTCCTAGCTCGGGAGGAGGGATCCTTTCCCTGCGTGATCGGGAAAGAATTCGCGGCCTTCCTGTCGCGTATCAAGAGGAGGCGCTCTCCACAGGAAAGGCGAGAGGAACTCCAGGGTCGTGCCACCATTCCCAGAGTCCCCCAGATGTCTCAGTCCATTCCAGGGAAACCTGTTTTCCCTGTACTGCCTCGACTTTCAGGCCAAGGATCGACTCACACCACGGTGGCACGTGGGAAAGCCCTGTGGGAAAGACTCGTGGGAAAGCCCCGTGGGAAAGCCTCGTGGGAAAGCCTCGAGGGAAAGCCACAGATCCCTTGATCTAAGCGAAGGGAAGCGTGACACTGCTGCTACAGCTCGAGAGGAAAGCGCACGTGCAGGCCCCCACTCGAGACGAGGACTGACTACCCTGGGGAGACTCAGAAGTACCGCAAGATCCATGTCAGCACTGGAGAGGAATCCTCAGGTTCCGGCACTCACTCCACACAAGATCTTAGGCCCCGGCATCGACGGGAGAGGAATCCCGAGAGGCCCCCGAGCAAGTCGCATGGGGACTGGCCTTTCCTGAGGCCACCAGAGCGGGTCCCTGAGGTCCCCGTCGGAAGTCGAGAGCACCTGCCGAAATCGAGAAAATCCAGGAGGTTCTCCCCTCCAGGCGAGATGAGCCCCATTTCCGCTGAGGCGTCTCGAGCTATTCACACCTAACCTCTGGAACTTCCAAAGGGTCCTTCACACCCTTTTTGCACTCAAGAAGTTCCCCGAAATACCCGTCTCCACTCGAGAGGAAGCACGAGAGTCCCGCCCACATCCAGAGGAGCGCCGTTTCCGCCTCCTAGCTCGACGGAGGGATCCTTTCCCTGCGTGCTCGGGAAAGAATTCCCGGAGTTCGGTCGCATCTCAAGAGGAGGCGCTCTCCACAGGAAAGGCGAGAAGAACTCAAGGGTCGTGCCACCATTTCCAGAGTCCCCAAATGTCTCAGTCCATTCCTGGGAAAACTGTTTTCCCTGCAATGCCACCACTTCCAAGCCGAGGATCGACTCACACCACGGTGGCACGTGGGACAGCCCTGTGGGAAAGCCTCGTGGGAAAGCCTCCTGGGAAAGCCTCGAGGGAAATCCACAGATCCCTTGATCCATGCGAAGGGAAGCGTGATACTGCTGCTACAGCTCGGGAGGAAAGCGCACGTTCATGCCCCCACTCGAGACGAGGACTGACTCCACTGGGGAGACTCCAGAAGTA
>NW_017201354.1:0-6717 GCF_001704415.2 Capra hircus | reverse complement strand
CCCGCCCATTTCAGAGTGGGCCGGAAAGAATTCCTAGCATTCCTGTCGCATCTCAAGAGAGGCGCTCTCCACAGGAAAGACGAGAGGAACTCCAGGATCAGGCCCCATTCCCAGAGTCCCCCTGATTTCTCAGGCCATTGCAGGGAAACCTGTTTTCCCTGCACTGCCTCGACTTTCAAGGGAGGATCGACTCACACCACGGCACGTGGACAGCCCTGTGGGGAAGCCTCGTGGGAAAGCCCCTGGGAAAGCCTCGAGGGAAAGCCCCTGATCCCTTGATCCACGCAAAGGGAAGCGTGACACTGCTGCTTCGCTCGGAGGAAAGCGCACGTGCATTCCCCCACTCGAGACGACGACTGACTCCCCTGGGAGACTCCAGAAGTACCCAAGATCCATCTCAGCACTTGAGAGGAATGCTCAGGTTCCGGCACCTACTCCACACAAGATCTTAGGCCCCGGCATCCACTGGAGAGGAATCCCGAGAGCCCCGAGCAACTCGCATGGGGACTGGCCTTGCCTGAGGCCACCAGAGCGGGTCCCTGAGGTCCCCGTCGTAAGTCGAGAGCACCTGCCGCAACTCGAGAAAATCCAGGAGGTTCTCCCCTCCAGGCGAGATGAGGCCCATTTCCGCTGAGGCGTCTCGAGGCTAATCACACCTAAACTCTGGAACTTCCAAAGGTCCTTCACACCCTTGCTGCAACTCAAGAAGTTCCCCGACATACCCGACTACACTCGAGAGGAAGCACGAGAGTCCCGCCCACATCCAGAGGAGCCCCGTTTCCGCCTCCTAACTCGAGAGGAGGATCCTTTCCCTGCGTGGTCGGGAAAGAATTCCCGGCGTTCCCGTCACACCTCAAGTGGAGGCGCTCTCCACAGGAAAGGCGAGAGGAACTCCCGGGTTGTGCCACATTCCCAGAGTCCCCCAGATGTGTCAGTCCATTCCAGGGAAACCTGTTTTCCCTGCACTGCCTCGACTTTCAAGCCGAGGATCGACTCACACCTCGGTGGCACGGACAGCCCTGTGGGAAGGCCTCGTGGGAAAGCCTCGAGGGAAAGCCACAGATCCCTTGATCCACGCGACGGGAAGCGTGACACTGCTGTTACAGCTCGGGAGGTAAGCGCACGTGCATACCCGCACTCGAGACGACGAGTGACTCCCCTGGGGAGACTCCAGAAGTACCCAGATCCATGTCAGCACTGGAGAGGAATCCTCAGGTTCCGGCACCGACTCCAAACAAGGTCTTAGGGCCTGGCATCGAAGGAGAGGAATCCCGAGAGGCCCCCGAGCAACTTGCATGGGGACTGGCCTTTCCTGAGGCCACCAGAGCGGGTCCCTGAGGTCCCCGTCGTTAGTCGAGAGCACCTGCCACAACTCGAGAAAATCCAGGAGGTTCTCCCTTCCAGGCGAGATAAGGACCATTTCCGCTGAGGTGTCTCAAGGCTAATCACACCTAACCTCTGGAACTTACAAAGGGTCCTTCACACCCTTGCTGCAACTCAAGAAGATCCCCAACATACCCGTCTCCACTCGAGAGGAAGCACGAGAGTCCCGCCCAAATTCAGAGGAGCCCCGTTTCCGCCTCCTAGCTCGAGAGGAGGGATCCTTTCCATCAGTGATCGGGAAAGAGTTCCCAGTGTTTCCGGTGCATCTCAAGAGGAGGCGATCTCCACAGGAAAGGCGAGAGGAACTCCAGGGACGTGCCACCATTCCCTAAGTCCCCCAGATGTCCCAGTCCATTCCAGGGACACCTGTTTTCCCTGCACTGCCTCTACTTTCAAGCCGAGGATCGACTCACACCACTGTGGCACGTGGGACAGCCCTGTGGGAAAGCCTCGTGGGAAAGCCTCGAGAGAAAGCCTCGTGGGAAAGCCTCGAGGGAAGCCACAGTTGCTTTGATTCACGCGAACGGAAGTGTGACACTGCTGCTACATCTCGGAAGGAAAGCGCACGTGCATGCCCCACTCGATACGAGGACTGACTACCCTGGAGAGACTCCAGAAGTACCCCAAGATCCACATCAGCACTGGCGAGGAATCCTCACGTTCCGGCACCGACTCCAAACAAGGTTTTAGGCCCCTGCATCGACGGGAGAAGAATCCCGAGAGGCCCCGAGCAACTAGCATGGGTACTGGCCTTTCCTGAGGCCATCAGAGCGGGTCCCTGAGGTCCCCGTCATAAGTCGAGAGCAACTGCCGCAACTCGATAAAATCCAGGAGGTTCTCCCCTCCAGGCGAGATGAGGCCCGTTTCCTCTGAGGCGTCCCCAGGCTAATCACACCTAACCTCTGGAACTTCGAAAACGTCCTTCACATCCTTGCTGCAACTCAAGAAGTTCCCCGACATACCCGTCTCCACTCGAGAGGAAGCACGAGAGTCCCGCCCACATCCAGAGGAGCCCCGTTTCCGCCTCATAGCACGAGAGGAGGGATCCTTTCCCTGCATGGTCGGGAAAGAATTCCCGGCGTTCCCGTCGCATCTCAAGAGGGTAGGCTTTCCACAGGAAAGGCGTCAGGAACTCCAGGGTCCTTCCACCATTCCCAGAGTCGCCCAGATGTCTCAGGCCATTCCAGGGAAGCCTGTTTTCCCGGCACTGCCTCAAATTTCAAGCCGAGGATCGACTCACACCATGGTGGCACGTGGATAGCGCTGTGGTAAAGCCTCGTGGGAAAGCCTGGTGGGAAAGCCTCTAGGGAAAGCCTCGAGGGAAAGCCACTGTTCCCTTGATTCACGCGAAGGGAAGCATGACACTGCTGCTACAGCTCGGGAGGTAAGCGCTCGTGCATGCCCCCACTCGAGACGAGGACTGACTCCCCTGGGGAGACTCCAGAAGTACCCCAATAGCCAAGTCAGCACTGGAGAGGAATCCTCAGGTTCCGGCACCGACTCCAAACAAGGTCTTAGGCCCGGGCATCGACGGTAGTGGAATCCCGAGATGCCCCCGAGCAACTCGCATGGGGACTGGCCTTTCTGAGGCCACCAGAGCGGGTCCCTGAGGTCCCCGTCGTAAGTCGAGAGCACCTGCCGCAACTCGAGAAAATCCAGGAGGTTCTCCCCTCCAGGCGAGATGAGGCCCATTTCCGCTGAGGCGTCTCGAGGCTAATCACACGTAACCTCTGGAACTTCCAAAGGGTCCTTCACACCCTTGCTGCAACTCAAGAAGTTCCCCGACATACCCGTCTCCACTCGAGAGGAAGCACGAGTGTCCCACCCACATCCAGAGGAGCCCTGTTTCCGCCTCATAGCTCGAGAGCATTGATCCTTCCCCTGCATGGTCGGAAAAGAATTCACGGCGTTTCCAACGCATCTTAAGTGGAGGCGCTCTCCACAGGAAAATAGAGAGGACTCCAGGGTCGTGCCACCATTCCCAGAGTCCCCCAGATGTCTCAGTCCATTCCAGGGAAACCTTTATTCCCTGCACTGCCTCGACTTTCAAACCGAGGATCGACTCACACCACAGTGGCACGTGGGACAGCCCTGTGGGAAAGCCTCGTGGGAAAGCCTCGAGGGAAAGCCACAGATCCCTTGATCCATGCGAAGGGAAGCGTGACACTGCTGCTACAGATCGGGAGGAAAGCGCACGTGCATGCCCCCAGTGGAGTAGCGGACTGACTGCCCTGAGAGACTCCAGAAGTACACCAAGATCCATGTCAGCACTGCAGAGGAATCCTCAGGTTCCAGCACCGACTCCACACAAGATCTTAGGCACCGGCATCGAAGGGAGAGGAATCCCGAGAGGCCCCCGAGCAACTTACGCATGGGGACCTCAGGGACCCTGTCTCTGGAGGCCTCCAGGAGAAGGGTCCCTGAGGTCCCCATGCGTAGTTGCTCGGGGGCCTCTCGGGATTCCTCTCCCTTCGATGCCGGTGCCTAAGATCTTGTGTGGAGTCGGTGCTGGAACCTGAGGATTCCTCTGCAGTGCTGACATGGATCTTGGTGTACTTCTGGAGTCTCTCAGGGCAGTCAGTCCGCTACTCCACTGGGGGCATGCACGTGCGCTTTCCTCCCGATCTGTAGCAGCAGTGTCACGCTTCCCTTCGCATGGATCAAGGGATCTGTGGCTTTCCCTCGAGGCTTTCCCACGAGGCTTTCCCACAGGGCTGTCCCACGTGCCACTGTGGTGTGAGTCGATCCTCGGTTTGAAAGTCGAGGCAGTGCAGGGAATAAAGGTTTCCCTGGAATGGACTGAGACATCTGGGGGACTCTGGGAATGGTGGCACGACCCTGGAGTCCTCTCTATTTTCCTGTGGAGAGCGCCTCCACTTAAGATGCGTTGGAAACGCCGTGAATTCTTTTCCGACCATGCAGGGGAAGGATCAATGCTCTCGAGCTATGAGGCGGAAACAGGGCTCCTCTGGATGTGGGTGGGACACTCGTGCTTCCTCTCGAGTGGAGACGGGTATGTCGGGGAACTTCTTGAGTTGCAGCAAGGGTGTGAAGGACCCTTTGGAAGTTCCAGAGGTTACGTGTGATTAGCCTCGAGACGCCTCAGCGGAAATGGGCCTCATCTCGCCTGGAGGGGAGAACCTCCTGGATTTTCTCGAGTTGCGGCAGGTGCTCTCGACTTACGACGGGGACCTCAGGGACCCGCTCTGGTGGCCTCAGAAAGGCCAGTCCCCATGCGAGTTGCTCGGGGGCATCTCGGGATTCCACTACCGTCGATGCCCGGGCCTAAGACCTTGTTTGGAGTCGGTGCCGGAACCTGAGGATTCCTCTCCAGTGCTGACTTGGCTATTGGGGTACTTCTGGAGTCTCCCCAGGGGAGTCAGTCCTCGTCTCGAGTGGGGGCATGCACGAGCGCTTACCTCCCGAGCTGTAGCAGCAGTGTCATGCTTCCCTTCGCGTGAATCAAGGGAACAGTGGCTTTCCCTCGAGGCTTTCCCTAGAGGCTTTCCCACCAGGCTTTCCCACGAGGCTTTACCACAGCGCTATCCACGTGCCACCATGGTGTGAGTCGATCCTCGGCTTGAAATTTGAGGCAGTGCCGGGAAAACAGGCTTCCCTGGAATGGCCTGAGACATCTGGGCGACTCTGGGAATGGTGGAAGGACCCTGGAGTTCCTGACGCCTTTCCTGTGGAAAGCCTACCCTCTTGAGATGCGACGGGAACGCCGGGAATTCTTTCCCGACCATGCAGGGAAAGGATCCCTCCTCTCGTGCTATGAGGCGGAAACGGGGCTCCTCTGGATGTGGGCGGGACTCTCGTGCTTCCTCTCGAGTGGAGACGGGTATGTCGGGGAACTTCTTGAGTTGCAGCAAGGATGTGAAGGACGTTTTCGAAGTTCCAGAGGTTAGGTGTGATTAGCCTGGGGACGCCTCAGAGGAAACGGGCCTCATCTCGCCTGGAGGGGAGAACCTCCTGGATTTTATCGAGTTGCGGCAGTTGCTCTCGACTTATGACGGGGACCTCAGGGACCCGCTCTGATGGCCTCAGGAAAGGCCAGTACCCATGCTAGTTGCTCGGGGCCTCTCGGGATTCTTCTCCCGTCGATGCAGGGGCCTAAAACCTTGTTTGGAGTCGGTGCCGGAACGTGAGGATTCCTCGCCAGTGCTGATGTGGATCTTGGGGTACTTCTGGAGTCTCTCCAGGGTAGTCAGTCCTCGTATCGAGTGGGGGCATGCACGTGCGCTTTCCTTCCGAGATGTAGCAGCAGTGTCACACTTCCGTTCGCGTGAATCAAAGCAACTGTGGCTTCCCTCGAGGCTTTCCCACGAGGCTTTCTCTCGAGGCTTTCCCACGAGGCTTTCCCACAGGGCTGTCCCACGTGCCACAGTGGTGTGAGTCGATCCTCGGCTTGAAAGTAGAGGCAGTGCAGGGAAAACAGGTGTCCCTGGAATGGACTGGGACATCTGGGGGACTTAGGGAATGGTGGCACGTCCCTGGAGTTCCTCTCGCCTTTCCTGTGGAGATCGCCTCCTCTTGAGATGCACCGGAAACACTGGGAACTCTTTCCCGATCACTGATGGAAAGGATCCCTCCTCTCGAGCTAGGAGGCGGAAACGGGGCTCTCTGAATTTGGGCGGGACTCTCGTGCTTCCTCTCGAGTGGAGACGGGTATGTTGGGGATCTTCTTGAGTTGCAGCAAGGGTGTGAAGGACCCTTTGTAAGTTCCAGAAGGTGTGATTAGCCTTGAGACACCTCAGCGGAAATGGTCCTTATCTCGCCTGGAAGGGAGAACCTCCTGGATTTTCTCGAGTTGTGGCAGGTGCTCTCGACTAACGACGGGGACCTCAGGACCCGCTCTGGTGGCCTCAGGAAAGGCCAGTCCCCATGCAAGTTGCTCGGGGGCCTCTCGGATTCCTCTCCCTTCGATGCCAGGCCCTAAGACCTTGTTTGGAGTCGGTGCCGGAACCTGAGGATTCCTCTCCAGTGCTGACATGGATCCTGGGGTACTTCTGGAGTCTCCCCAGGGAGTCACTCGTCGTCTCGAGTGCGGGTATGCACGTGCGCTTACCTCCCGAGCTGTAACAGCAGTGTCACGCTTCCCGTCGCGTGGATCAAGGGATCTGTGGCTTTCCCTCGAGGCTTTCCCACGAGGCCTTCCCACAGGGCTGTCCCACGTGCCACCGAGGTGTGAGTCGATCCTCGCGCTTGAAAGTCGAGCAGTGCCAGGGAAAACAGGTTTCCCTGGAATGGACTGACACATCTGGGGGACTCTCGGAATGTGGCACAACCCGGGAGTTCCTCTCGCCTTTCCTGTGGAGAGCGCCTCCACTTGAG
>NW_017201353.1:0-6718 GCF_001704415.2 Capra hircus | reverse complement strand
CTGAAAACACACTCTTGGGCTGCCTTTCCTTCCTCCAAGGAAGAGAGTTTTCTCAGCCTCCTGTGGGCTGAGAGTCACACAGGGCTGAAAAGCACTTGCTGGGAGATTCTTTTTCATTGGCCATGGCCCCTGAGGCCCTGTGCTCAGGAGGCTCCCTCCCTCCCAGGGAAAGTCAAAGGAAGCTCCAAACGGCTGTTCAATCATGTTTCTGAGAGAGTCATTGCCAAGGCAGGTTTCTAAGAAGTTCAAGGCGTCCCCAAGGAGAGAGGGTCTAGAATTCTCAAGGAGGAAGAAAGGACAAACTGTTTTTCCCTCTACATTCCTTAGGATTATATAACAATCATGCATCCTTCTTGAGGACGGTCTCTGGAAAAAACCTTCTGGCTAATCCTGTTATCTTAAAATGTCAATTATGGGAGTAGGTCTAGTGAGTCTTTACAACCTCCAGACATTCTTTTGTTCGTTGTCATAACTTATTGGAGAGTATATAACTCCATTACTAACACTAGCAAGGGGGTACGCTTTCTGCCCCTTGTGATGTCTCTGTCAGAAGCTTTCTCTATCTCCTTTATCCTTTAATAAAACTCTATTGCACAAAAGCTCTGAGCAATCAAGCCTCGTCTTGGGCCCTGGATTGAATTCTTCTCCTCCATAAGCCAAGAATCCCAGCATCTTTTCGTGGTTCAGCAACAATATTTCATTTCCTCTGCAGGAGAGAGCTAGTGAGCTTAGGTCTGTCTGGAACATTCTTGAAATCCTGTGGGGAAAATATCCTGTGCACACATCTGGATACTGGGCCTAGAGGCCAAAATTCGCATTTCTTTCCCGGGGAGCCCTAACGTGGTGTGACTTAGCAACTGCTTGAAAATCCATCCCATTGCTGTTTTCCTCCTTCTGACAGAGCTAGCTTTGTTCCCTGCTTTGGGATGTCTCAACCGAAGGGCCGGGTCCATAGCTACTCGCCTGGGGCCCATTGGATGTGCAAGGTGCCCTCGACCTAGGTGACCCTAGCATGGCACTCAGCCCGCTCAGACACACTCCGAGGCTTCTTTCTCATGGGAAGCACTGCTCCAACCTAGGAATGTGTCTGCAATGCTTGGAAAGTGCAGTGAGACACACAGCCCTGACTCTGCAATTGAGGCCCTCAGAGCAAGCCTGCAGCTCTGATGTCTGAGAAGCAAAACACTTGCTGCAAAGAGAGGCCTGAAAACACACTCTCTGTGGATGACTTTCCTTCCTCTAAGGAAGATAGTTTTCCCAGTCTCCTGCTTCCTGAATGTCACACAGCTGGAATGCGCTTGCTTGGAGGTCGTGATTCAGTGGCAATGACCCCTGAGGCCCTTTGCCCAGGGAGGGCTCCCACACTCACAGGCAAATCAAAGCAACTTCCAAGTGAGTCAGCTCTTCACATCAAGTGGCCAAAGTATTGGACTTTCAGGTTCAGTATTAGTCCTTCCAATGTATATTCAGACCTGATTTCCTTTAGGATGGAGTGGTTGCGTCTCCTTGTAGTCTAAGCGACCTACAAGCATCTTCTCCAACACCACAGTTCAAAAGCATCCAATTTTCAGCTGTCACTTTCTTTATAGTACATCTTTCATATCCATCCATGACATATGGAAAAACCATAGCCTTGACTGGATGGATCTTTGTTGGCAAAGCAACGTCTCGGCTTTTTAATATGCTGTCTAGTTTGGTCATCACTTTTCTTCCAAGTCATAAATACGTTTTAAGTTCATGGAGGCAGACATCACCTGCAGTGATTTCCAAGCCCCCAAAATAGTCTGCTGCTGTTTCCAATGTTTTCCCATCTATTTGCCATGAAGTGATGAGACTGGATGCAATGATTTTAGTTTTCTGAATGCTGAGCTTTAAGCTAACTTTTTCACTCTCCTCTTTCACTTTCATCAGGAGACTCTTTAGTTCTTCTTCACTTTCTGCCATAAGGGTGGTGTCATCTGCATATCTGAGATTCTTGATATTTCTCCCAGCAATCTGGATTCCAGCGTGTGCTTCCTCCAGCCCAGTGTTTCTCATGATGTACTCTGCATATAAGTTAAATAAGCAGGGTGACAATACACTGCCTTGACATATTCCTTTTCCTATTTAGAACCAGTCTGTTGTTCCATGTCCAGTTCGAACTGTTTCTTCCTGACCTGCATACAGGTTTCTCAGAGACAGGTCAGGTGGTCTGGTATTCCCATCTCTTTCAGAATTTTTCCCAGTTTATTGTGATCCACACAGTCAAAGGCTTTGGCATAGTCAATAAAGCAGAAATAGATGTCTTTTTTTCTGGAACTCTCTTGCTTTTTCAATGATCCAGTGGATGTTGGCAGTTTGATCTCTGGTTTCTCTGCATGTTTTAAATCCCTCTTGAACATTTGGAAGTTCACAGTTCATGTGAACTTGGAGAATTTTGAGCATTACTTTACTAGTGTGTGAGATGAGTGCAATTGTGCAGCAGCTTGAATATTCTTTGTCATTGCCTTTCTTTGGGATTGGAATGAAAACTGACCTAATGACTAGATGTTTTCAATTGCATATGCTGAAAGAACTGGCTGTGCAGTTTTGAAGAAAAAAAAATCATTTTAACCCATTTTCTCTGAAGTGCAAGGCATATCATGGCCATCCCTGAATCATAAAGTCACCTTTTCTTTATGTAGTCATAGTTTCATGCCTAAATTATAGGCCAACTCGTGCTCAAATGGACTCTGATGTCAGGGGCAGATCAACTAATAAAAAGCTTGGATTGTCCCTCTGGAGGAAAGTGAGATCTTGGTCCCACGAGAAGAATCTGAAGGGTTAAGGGAACTTGCAAGAGTGGGGAAAGCTTAGTCCATCCTACATGTACCAAAATCTTAAATAAGGCTTATTTACTTTACCGAAGTAAAAAAACAGATGATGAAAACAATTATAAATCAATGAAAGGTAAAGAAATCCATAGTCTGTTATCAAAAATTGCATTCTAAGAAAACTTTGTTCTCTTAACCTAGAGAGGAGACTAAATTCCATCTGGTACCAGCTTACCAGAAGACAAACAAACAAACAAACAAATTATCGGTAAGCTTAAAAAAAGTATATTCCATATATCTTGAAGTAGCAGTATTTCTGCAAAGGCATCAGTGTGAAACCATAGAGGACATGGTTAAAACCTGATTAAATAGAAATTGACAATGTAATCTGGTCACTGCTGCGACTTGAAATGCTTTAATATGATAACTGGAATTATAACTGACAGCATTTGACCAGGACATATCAGATTTTCACGGATGTCAGATAATTTCTAGGATATCTATATTAGGAACTGAAGGAATCTTTGAACCTAGGAAAGAAAACAACAGTCTCAAAGGCCCTTGCTGAATCATCTATCAGCAAGGAATGTCTTTGCAAGGATCGCAAAGTGAAGGGAAAATACACCGACCTGCCTCTGCAACTTTGGTCCTCTGAGCAGATCTGGAGGTCTCCCTTTGTATAAGCTAACCTGTTCCTTCCAAATAGAGGTTTGCAACACAAAACAAGTGGCCGCCTATTCTTCCCCGAAGGAGGCTCTCTTTCCCCACATCCTGCGAACTCCCTTTCCCAGCCTCCTGGAAAAGCGCTTCTTGCAGTTCCTTTCAGAAAATCCTATGGACGGAGAAGCCTGGTAGGCTGCAGTCCGTGGGGTCGCTGAGGGTCGGACACGACTGAGCGACTGCACTTTCATTTTCACTTTCATGCATTGGAGAAGGCAATGGCAACCCACTTACTGTTCTTGCCTGGAGAATCCCAGGGACGGGGGAGCCTAGTGGGCTACCGTCTATGGCGTCGCACAGAGTCGAACACGACTGAAGCAACTTAGCAGCAGCAGCAGCAGCAGTTCCTTTCTTAGGGGCAGTTATCCCTGAGATTGGGACCTGGAAAGGCAGAGCCACCTCCACACACACGTCTTTTCTGTCCCCTTTCCTCTGGAGGAGAGCTCTAGTGAGCCTAGGTCTGTCAGGAAAATTCTTGGCTTTGACGGGATCCCACCCCAGTGTGTGAACCTGCATACCCGACCTAGGGGCCACAGGCACCTGTTTTGCTCGAGTGGGTCCTGGAGGGGTGCAGCATAGCAAGAGCTTAAAAATCCATCCAATTTGTCTTTTTTTTTTTACCTCGGAGAGAACGAGTTTGCTCCACCTCCACCCTTTGGCAGTGTGGAGGGAAGAGGGCACCACCCTCTCCCAAAGGGGACATAGGGCCTACCAGGAGAGAAAGGCCCCTTGAGGAGCTGAGCCCAGGTAGGCAGCCAGTGATGTCAAGCACACTCCCGCTGCTTGCTTCTTCATGGGCACTCCCACGATCTGCTAGGAATGTCTTTGCAAGGATCTCAAAGGGAAGGGGAGATACATGGCCCTGTCTCTGGAACTTCAGTCCTCTGAGCAGATCTGGAGGTCTTGAGTTGTATAAGCAAACCTGTTCCTTCCAAATAGAGGCTTGCAAACACACCCCGGTGGTTGCCTCTTCTTCCCCGAAGAAGTCTTTCTTTCCCCACATGCTGCGAACTCCCTGTCCCAACCTCCAAGAATAGCGCTTCTTGCCATTCCTTTCTTAGAGGCAGTTATCCCTGAGCTTGGGGCCGTAGGGAGTAGCCCCACACTCACAGGGAAAGGCAAAGACTCCTCCATACATCTCCTCTATCCCCTTTGCTCTGGAGGAGAGCTCTAGTGAGCCTAGGTCTTTCAGGAAAATTCTTGGCTTGGACAGGATCTCACCCTGTTTGTGAACCTGCATACCCAACCAGGGGCCACAGAGCACCTGTTTCAGTAAAGTGGGCCCTGAAAGGGTGCAGCCTAGCAAGAGCTTGAAAATCCATTCAATTGCTGTTTTTGTACCTCTGACAGAGCGAGCTTGGCTCCACCCTTTGGCAGTGAGGAGAAAAGAGGCATGACACCCTCCCCAAGGGGACATGGGGCCTACTTCGAGAGGAAAGGCCCCTTGTGGAGCTGAGGCCAGGAAGGCACACAGTCGTGTCAAACACACTCCCACTGCTTGCTTCTTCAGGGGCACTCCCGCTATCAGCTAGGAATGTCTTTGCAATGATCACAAAGGGAAGGGGAGATACAGGGCCCTGCTTCTGGACCTCCGGTGCTCTGAGCAAATCTCGAGGTCTGTTCTCAAGGTCAAGGTCAAGTCAAGTCTCAAGTTCAAGGTCAACTCAAGGTCAAGTTTCAAGTCAAGGTCAAGTTCAAGTTCAAGTTCAAGGTCAAGGTCAAGTTCAAGTTCAAGGTCAAGTTCAAGTTCAAGTCAAGTTCAAGTTCAAGGTCAAGGTCAAGTTCAAGTTCAAGTCAAGTTCAAGGTCAAGTTCAAGTTCAAGTTCAAGTCAAGGTCAAGTTCAAGTTTCAAGTTCAAGGTCAAGGTTCAAGTTCAAGTTTCAAGTTCAAGTTCAAGGTCAAGTTCAAGTTCAAGTTCAAGTTCAAGTTCAAGTTCAAGTTCAAGTCAAGTTCAAGTTCAAGTTCAAGTCAAGTTCAAGTTCAAGTCAAGTTCAAGTCAAGTTCAAGGTCAAGTTCAAGTTCAAGTTCAAGTTCAAGTCAAGTCAAGTCAAGGTCAAGTCAAGTTCAAGTTCAAGTTCAAGTTCAAGTTCAAGTTCAAGAAGTTCAAGTCAAGTCAAGTCAAGGTCAAGGTCAAGTTCAAGTTCAAGGTTCAGGGCAAGGCAAGCAAGCAAGCCAAGACCAAGGCAAGGGCAACGGCAACGCCAAGGGCAAGGCCAAGGCCCAGGCCAAGGCAAAGGCCAAGGCCACCAAAGCGACGCCCAAACCCCGTAACGCCTGACAAAAGGCAGAAGCCACTAGGCCCCTGTGCAGAGGAAGCCACTGAAGGCAGCAAGGCCACAGAGCTCCCCGACTCCCATTCCCACATGAAGATGTGAGGATAAAGGGCCTCATCCCAGCAAAGCACCCGCTCCCACCACCCCCAACCCCGGCCCCGCCCCCCGCAGCACGCCCCCTGAAACAACACTGTCTTCCCAGAAAAGAGAACGGAGAAGCCATGTGTGTGCCAAAGGAGCAAGATGAACGAACGATGCCACGCCCTCCGAATTTGGGCACACCTGACGCCTCGGAACCCCGGGCCTGGCCGATGGGTCCCAGCCGTTCTCGGGTGGGAGGGGGGTCAACACATTGGCCGAGAGCCCTTGCCCAGGCCACCCGCAAATCCCCTGAGATGTGATCCGACCACAGGGACCGAGGGCAAACGTACCGCTTGAGGTGCTGGAGGAGCCGGACGAAGCCATGGTGGGAGAGGCACACGGGCACGCTGCAGACTGCTGGCCGAGTGGGCGGGGACCCAGCAGCTCAGGACTCTGGAGAACGGGAGGCGTCTCCGCCACCATTGACGTCAATAGGGTTTGGGTGGGTAGATGGAGGGGGCCGCCCCTGGCCTCTTTCCAAGCAGAGACCCTGGACGGAGTCCCGTGGAGCGAGTGGGCTTTTCCCGGGCACGGCTGTGCCCTGGACCGCCAAGATCCCCGTTGGGGTGGGCGGGCAGTTCGGGGGCTTTGGTTTGTGGCCCTCCCTCGCAGCGGGGGGTGGGTTCAACCCCGAGTGGATCAATCAGGGGCCCTCAGCAGTGCCAAGGGAACTCACCGCCCAGGAAACGCCCCTAGGTCCCTTTGAATTGGCCACCAACGCCCCTTTCCCAGCCTGCCTTGCTCTGAGATTTCCCGCCTTTTCACATTCCACAGGTCCCTGGCCTCGACTGT
>NW_017201352.1:0-6718 GCF_001704415.2 Capra hircus | reverse complement strand
AGAGGGAAGGCGAGGGCAACAGCAGGTATCCTTCAGCGGTTGCTTGGGCTGCCCAGACTCAGCGCTGCACGGAGAAGCACCAGGTTCCAAGGGCCCTGCTGGGGTTTGCAGCCCCGCACACCTAGAGGCTGACTCCGTGGGTGCCTAGAAAGTGTGTGACAGACGTAGCTTCCCTAGCACTCTCCTCCCCAACAGAGACATGTGCAGGTGGTTGGGGCCTGATCCTGCGTGTCTGGGTTCACGCCCGCATCCCCAACTCAGGGGAAGCAGCCCCTGAGGCAAGACCTGCTGGAGGAGCCCTGCCCCCCGCCTGATACGAGCACACAGCCAGCAGGGAAGCGCGCCTCCTAGGAAGAGCCGGCCCCCTCAAGCTGAAACCCTGCTTGCACGGAGCTAAGGCGCTCCAGTAAGGCAGAGCTCTAGCTCTGCTCAGAGCCCCGATCTGGCAGCGTTCCCCCGCGAGGCTGCTCTGCGGGGGGCGAGCATTGCCCCCGACTTGCCTTGCTTTTAGGCTCCCTCCCAAGAAGGAGCAGGCTGTGTGAGGCTGGGAGACGCCACTGGTTCCTTCCTTGCCTCAGCTCCACTCCTGCCTTGCCTTTGCACTTAGGTGCCAGGCGTCCTTGGGGAGGGCTTAGGGGCTGGTGGGTTGCACACTGCCAAGGGATCCAGCAGTGAGAGCTCTGTCAGAGGGAAGGGAAGGGCAACTGCAGGACTCCTCCAGCGGATGCGTGGCCGCCCAGACTCAGCGCCGCACGGAGAGCACCAGGCTCCAAGGCACCTGGCTGGGGTCTTCAGCCGCACACCCGGAGGCTGATTCCGTGGGCGCACAGAAACTGTATGACAGACCTAGGTTTCCCTAGCATTCTCCTCCCAGCAGAGACATGTGCAAGTGGTTGGGGCCTGATCCTGCGAGTCTGGGTTCCCGCCCACAGCCCCCAACTCAGGGAAGCAGCCCCTGAGGCAAGACCTGCTGGAGGAGCCCTGAGCTCCCGCCTGATAGGCGAGTGCACAGCCAGCAGGGAAGCGAGCCTCCTAGGGGGAAGAGGAGGCAGCCCAGCCCTGTCATCCTGAAATCACTGCTTGCACGGAGCTAAGTGCGCCTCCAGTTCGGCAGAGCTTTAGCTCTGCTCAGAGCCCCGATCTGGCAGAGGTCCGTCGCGAGGCTGCTCTGCCTGGGCGAGCCTTGCCCAGACTTGCCTTGCTTTTAGGCTCCCTCCAGGAAGGAGCAGGCTGTGTGAGGTTGGGAGACGCCACTGGCGCCTTCTCGCTTCAGCTCTTGTCCTTTGCACTTAGGTCCAAGCGTCCTTGAGGAGGGCTCAGGGGCTGGTGGGTTGCACACTGCCAAGGGCTCCAGCAGTGAGAGCTCTGTCAGAGGGAAGCGAGAGCAACAGCAGGTATCCTTCAGCGGTTGCTTGGCTGCCCAGACTCAGCGCCGCCCGGAGAGCCCCAGGTACCAAGGGCCCTGGCTGGGCTTTGCAGCCCCGCACACCAAGAGGCTGACTCCGTGGGTGCCTAGAAAGTGTGTGACAGACGTAGCTTCCCTGGCACTCTCCTCCCCAGCAGAGACATTTACAGGTGGTTGGGGCCTGATCCTGCGTGTCTGGGTTCCCGCCCACAGCCCCAACTCAGGGGAAGCAGCCCTGAGGCAAGACCTGCTGGAGGAGCCCTGAGCCCCCGCCTGATAGGCGAGTGCACAGCCAGCAGGGAAGCGAGCCTCCTAGGGGGAAGAGGAGGCAGCCCAGCCCTGTCATGCTGAAAGCCCTGCTTGCACGGAGCTAAGTGGGCCTCCTGTTCGGCAGAGCTCTAGCTCTGCTCAGAGCCCCGATCTGGCAGAGTTCCCGTGCGAGGCTGCTCTGCATGGGCGAGCCTTGCCCAGACTTGCCTTGCTTTAGGCTCCCTCTCCCAGGAAGGAGCAGCCTGTGTGAGGCTGGGAGACGCCACTGGCGCCTTCCTGCCTTCAGCTCTGCTCCTGCCTTGCCTTTGCCCTTAGGTTCCAAGCGTCCTTGAGGAGGGCTCAGGGGCTGGTGGGTTGCACACTGCCAAGGGCTCCAGCAGTGAGAGCTCTGTCAGAGGGAGGCGAGGGTAACAGCAGGTATCCTTCAGCGGTTGCTTGGCTGCCCAGACTCAGCGCCGCACGGAGAGCACGAGGCTCCCAGGGCCCCTGGCAGGCGTCTTCAGCCCCGGAGAACCAAAGGCTGTCTCCGTGGGTGCCCAGAGAGTATATGACAGACGTAGGTTCCCTAGCACTCTCCTCCCAGCAGAGACATGTGCAGGTGGTTGGGGCCTGATCCTGCGTGTCTGGGTTCCCGCCCACAGCACCAGCTCAGGGGAAGCAGCCCCTGAGGCAAGACCTGCTGGAGGAGCCCTGCGCCCCCGCCTGATAGGCGAATGCAGAGCCAGCAGGGAAGCGAGCCTCCTCGGGGAAGAGGAGGCAGCCCAGCCCCGTCAAGCTGAAAGCCTTGCTTGCACGGAGCCAAGTGCGCCTCCAGTTCGGCAGAGCTCTAGCTCTGCTCAGAGCCCCGATCTGGCAGAGTTCCCGTCGCGAGGCTGCTCTGCCATGGGCGAGCCTTGCCCAGACTTGCCTTGCTTTTAGGCTCCCTCTCCAGGAAGGAGCAGGCTGTGTGAGGCTGGGAGACGCCACTGGCGCCTTCCTGGCTTCAGCTATGCTCCTGCCTTGCCTATGCACTTAGCTCCCAAGCGTCCTTGAGGAGGGCTCAGGGGCTGCTGGGTTGCACACTGACAAGGGCTCCATCAGTGAGAGCTCTGTCAGAGGGAAGCGAAGGGCAAAAGCAGGGCTCCTTCTGCGGTTGCTTTGCCGCCCAGACTCAGCGCCGCACGGAGAACACCAGGCTCCCAGGGCCCCTGGCTGGAGTCTGCAGCCCCGGACAACCAAAGGCTGTCTCTGTGGGTGCCCTGAGAGTGTGTGACAGACGTAGGTTCCCTAGCACTCTCCTCCCAGCAGAGACATGTGCAGGTGGTTGGGGCCTTATACTGGGTGTCTGGGTTCCCGCCCACAGGACCAGCTCAGGGGAAGCAGCCCCTGAGGCAAGACCTGCTGGAGGAGCCCTGCGCCCCGCCTGATAGGCGAGTGCAGAGCCAGCAGGGAAGCGAGCCTCCTCGGGGGAAGAGGAGGCAGCCCAGCCCCGTCAAGCTGAAAGCCCTGCTTGCACGGAGCCAAGTGCGCCTCCAGTACTGCAGAGCTCTAGCTCTGCTCAGAGGCCCGATCTGACAGAGTTCCTGGCGTGGGGCTTGTTCTGCCATGGGCGAGCCTTGCCCAGACTTGCCTTGCTTTTAGGCTCCCTCCCCAGGAAGGAGCAGGCTGTGTGAGGCTGGGAGACGCCACTTCCGCCTTCCTGGCTTCAGCTCTTGTCCTTTGCACTTAGGTCCCAAGCGTCCTTGAGGAGGGCTCAGGGGCTGGTGGGTTGCACACTGCCAAGGGCTCCAGCAGTGAGAGCTCTGTCAGAGGGAAGCGAGGGCAACAGCAGGTATCCTTCAGCGGTTGCTTGGCTGCCCAGACTCAGCGCTGCACGGAGAGCACCAGGTTCCAAGGGCCCCTGGCTGGGGTTTGCAGCCCCGCACACCTAGAGGCTGACTCCGTGGGTGCCTAGAAAGTGTGTGACAGACGTAGCTTCCCTAGCACTCTCCTCCCAACAGAGACATGTGCAGGTGGTTGGTGCCTGATCCTGCGTGTCTGGGTTCACGCCCGCATCCCCAACTCAGGGGAAGCAGCCCCTGAGGCAAGACCTGCTGGAGGAGCCCTGAGCCCCCGCCTGATAGGCGAGTGCACAGCCAGCAGGGAAGCGAGCCTCCTAGGGGAAGAGGAGGCAGCCCAGCCCCCTCAAGCTGAAACCCTGCTTGCACGGAGCTAAGAGCGCCTCCAGTAAGGCAGAGCTCTAGCTCTGCTCAGAGCCCCGATCTGGCAGCGTCCCCTGCGCGAGGCTGCTCTGCCGGGCCGAGCATTGCCCAGACTTGCCTTGCTTTTAGGCTCCCTCTCCAGGGAAGAGCAGGCTGTGTGAGGCTGGGAGACGCCACTGGTTACTTCCTTGCCTCAGCTCCGCTCCTGCCTTGCCTTTGCACTTAGGTGCCAGGCGTCCTTGGGGAGGGCTTAGGGGCTGGTGGGTTGCACACTGCCAAGGGATCCAGCAGTGAGAGCTCTGTCAGAGGGAAGGGAAGGGCAACTGCAGGACTCCTCCAGCGGATGCGTGGCCGGCCAGACTCAGCGCCGCACGGAGAGCACCAGGCTCCCAGGGCCCCTGGCTGGGGTCTTCAGCCCCGCACACCGGGAGGCTGATTCCGTGTTCGCCCAAAAAGTGTATGACAGACGTAGGTTCCCTAGCACTCTCCTCCCCAGCAGAGACATGTGCAGGTGGTTGGGGCCTGATCCTGCGTGTCTGGGTTCCCGCCCACAGCCCCAACTCAGGGGAAGCAGCCCCTGAGGCAAGACCTGCTGGAGGAGCCCTGAGCCCCCGCCTGATAGGCGAGTGCACAGCCAGCAGGGAAGCGAGCCTCCTAGGGGGAAGAGGAGGCAGCCCAGCCCTGTCATGCTGAAAGCCCTGCTTGCACGGAGCTAAGTGGGCCTCCTGTTCGGCAGAGCTCTAGCTCTGCTCAGAGCCCCGATCTCGCAGAGTTACTGGCGTTGGGCCCTTCTGCCATGGGCGAGCCTTGCCCAGACTTGCCTTGCTTTTAGGCTCCCTCCCCAGGAAGGAGCAGCCTGTGTGAGGCTGGGAGACGCCACTGGCGCCTTCCTGCCTTCAGCTCTGCTCCTGCCTTGCCTTTGCCCTTAGGTTCCAAGCGTCCTTGAGGAGGGCTCAGGGGCTGGTGGGTTGCACACTGCCAAGGGCTCCAGCAGTGAGAGCTCTGTCAGAGGGAGGCGAGGGTAACAGCAGGTATCCTTCAGCGGTTGCTTGGCTGCCCAGACTCAGCGCCGCACGGAGAGCACGAGGCTCCCAGGGCCCCTGGCAGGCGTCTTCAGCCCCGGAGAACCAAAGGCTGTCTCCGTGGGTGCCCAGAGAGTATATGACAGACGTAGGTTCCCTAGCACTCTCCTCCCCAGCAGAGACATGTGCAGGTGGTTGGGGCCTGATCCTGCGTGTCTGGGTTCCCGCCACAGCACCAGCTCAGGGGAAGCAGCCCCTGAGGCAAGACCTGCTGGAGGAGCCCTGCGCCCCGCCTGATAGGCGAATGCAGAGCCAGCAGGGAAGCGAGCCTCCTCGGGGGAAGAGGAGGCAGCCCAGCCCCGTCAAGCTGAAAGCCTTGCTTGCACGGAGCCAAGTGCGCCTCCAGTTCGGCAGAGCTCTAGCTCTGCTCAGAGCCCCGATCTGGCAGAGTTCCCGTCGCGAGGCTGCTCTGCCATGGGCGAGCCTTGCCCAGACTTGCCTTGCTTTTAGGCTCCCTCTCCAGGAAGGAGCAGGCTGTGTGAGGCTGGGAGACGCCACTGGCGCCTTCCTGGCTTCAGCTATGCTCCTGCCTTGCCTATGCACTTAGCTCCCAAGCGTCCTTGAGGAGGGCTCAGGGCTGCTGGGTTGCACACTGACAAGGGCTCCATCAGTGAGAGCTCTGTCAGAGGGAAGCGAAGGGCAAAAGCAGGGCTCCTTCTGCGGTTGCTTTGCCGCCCAGACTCAGCGCCGCACGGAGAACACCAGGCTCCCAGGGCCCTGGCTGGAGTCTGCAGCCCCGGACAACCAAAGGCTGTCTCTGTGGGTGCCCTGAGAGTGTGTGACAGACGTAGGTTCCCTAGCACTCTCCTCCCCAGCAGAGACATGTGCAGGTGGTTGGGGCCTTATACTGGGTGTCTGGTTCCCGCCCACAGGACCAGCTCAGGGGAAGCAGCCCCTGAGGCAAGACCTGCTGGAGGAGCCCTGCGCCCCGGCCTGATAGGCGAGTGCAGAGCCAGCAGGGAAGCGAGCCTCCTCGGGGAAGAGGAGGCAGCCAGCCCCGTCAAGCTGAAAGCCCTGCTTGCACGGAGCCAAGTGCGCCTCCAGTACTGCAGAGCTCTAGCTCTGCTCAGAGGCCCGATCTGACAGAGTTCCTGGCGTGGGGCTTGTTCTGCCATGGGCGAGCCTTGCCCAGACTTGCCTTGCTTTTAGGCTCCCTCCCCAGGAAGGAGCAGGCTGTGTGAGGCTGGGAGACGCCACTTCCGCCTTCCTGGCTTCAGCTCTTGTCCTTGGCCTTTGGTCCAAAGCGTCCTTGAGGAGGGCTCAGGGCTGGTGGGTTGCACACTGCCAAGGGCTCCAGCAGTGAGAGCTCTGTCAGAGGGAAGCGAGGGCAACAGCAGGTATCCTTCAGCGGTTGCTTGGCTGCCCAGACTCAGCGCTGCACGGAGAGCACCAGGTTCCCAAGGGCCCCTGGCTGGGTTTCAGCCCCGGAGAACCTAGAGGCTGACTCCGTGGGTGCCTAGAAGTGTGTGACAGACGTAGCTTCCTAGCACTCTCCTCCCCAACAGAGACATGTGCAGGTGGTTGGGCCTGATCCTGCGTGTCTGGGTTCACCCATCCCAGCTCAGGGGAAGCAGCCCCTGAGGCAAGACCTGCTGGAGGAGCCCTGAGCCCCGCCGCCTGATAGGCGAGTGCAGAGCCAGCAGGGAAGCGAGCCTCCTCGGGGGGAAGAGGAGGCAGCCCAGCCCCTCAAGCTGAAACCTTGCTTGCACGGAGCCAAAGTGCGCCTCCAGTAAGGCAGAGCTCTAGCTCTGCTCAGAGCCCCGATCTGGCAGAGTCCCGTC
>NW_017201351.1:0-6718 GCF_001704415.2 Capra hircus | reverse complement strand
TTCAAGCCGAGGATCCACTCACACCATGGTGGCACGTGGGACAGCCCTGTGGGAAGCCTCGTGGGAAAGCCTTGTGGGGAAAGCGTCGAGGAAAAGCCACAGATCCTTGATCCACGCAAAGGGAAGGGTGACAATGCTGCTACAGCTCGGGAGGAAAGCGCACGTGCATGCCCCACTCGAGACGTGGACTGACTCCCCTGGGAGACTCCAGAAACTACCCAGGATCCATGTCAGCACTGGAGAGGAATCCTCAGGTTCCGGCACCGACTCCAAACAAGGTCTAAAGGCCCCGGCATCGAAGGGAGAGGAATCCCGAGAGGCCCCGAGCAACTCGCATGGGACTGGCCTTTCCTGAGGCCACCAGAGAGGGTCCCTGAGGTCCCCGTCGTTAGTCGAGAGCACCAGCCGCAACTCGAGAAAATCCAGGAGGTTCTCCCTTCCAGGCGAGATTAGGCCCATTTCTGCTGAGGCGATTCGACGCTAATCACACCTAACCTCTTGAATTTCCAAAGGGTCCTTCACACCCTTGCTGCAACTCAAGAAGTTGCCCGACATACCCGTCTCCACTCGAGAGGAAGCACGACAGTCCCGCCCACATCCAGAGGAGCCCCGTTTCCGTCTCATAGTTCGAGAGGAGGGATCTTTCCCTGCGTGGTCGGGAAAGAATTCCCGGCGTTCCCGTCGCATCTCAAGAGGAGGCGCTCTCCACCAGAAAGGCAAGAGGAACTCCCGGGTCGTGCCACCATTCCCAGAGTCCACCAGATGTCTCAGTCCATTCCAGGGAAACCTGTTTTCCCTGCACTGCCTCGACTTTAAAGCCGAGGGTCGACTCACACGTCGGTGGCACGTGGGACAGCCCAGTGGGAAAGCCTCGTGGGAAAGTCTCGTGGGAAAGCCTCGAGGGAAAGCCACAGAACCCTTGATCCACGCGAAGGGAAGCGTGACACTGCTGCTACAGCTCGGGAGGAAAGCGGACTTGCATGCCCACACTCGAGACCAGGACTGACTCCCCTGGGGAGACTCCAGAAGTACCCCAAGATCCATGTCAGCCCTGGAGAGGAATC
Source organism: Capra hircus (assembly GCF_001704415.2). NCBI lineage: Eukaryota > Metazoa > Chordata > Mammalia > Artiodactyla > Bovidae > Capra > Capra hircus. The sequence goes on along the minus strand of NW_017201351.1, from coordinate 5,654 downwards.
CTCAGGTTCCGGCACCGACTCCACACAATTTCTTAGGCCCCGGCACCGACGGGAGAGGAATCCCGAGAGGTCGCGTGCAACTTGCATGGGAACTGGCCTTTCCTGAGGCCACCAGAGCGGGTCCCTGAGGTCCGCGTCATAACGGAGAACACCTGCACCAACTCGAGAAAATGCAGGAGGTTCTGCCCTCCAGGCGAGATGAAGCCCATTTCCTCTGCGGCGTCCCCAGGCTAATCACACCTAACCTCTGGAACTTACAAAGGGGCCTTCACACCCTTGCTACAACTCAAGAAGTTCCCGACATACCCGTCTCCACTCAAGAGGAAGCACGAGAGTCCCGCCCAATCAAGAGCAGCCCCGTTTCCGCCTCCTAGCTGGAGAAGAGGGATCCTTTTCCTGCGTCGTCGGGAAAGAAATCCCGGTGTTTCCGTCGCATCTCAAGAGGAGGCGCTCTCCACAGGAAAGCCGAGAGGATTTCCAGGGTCATGCCACCATTCCCAGAGTCCCGCAGATGTCTCAGTCCATTCCAGGGAAACCTGTTTTCCCTGCACTGCCTCGACTTTCAAGCCGAGGATTGAATCACACCACGGTGGCACGTGGGACAGCCCTTTGGGAAAGCCTCGTGGGAAAGCCTCTCGAGGGAAAGCCACAGATCCCTTGATCCACGCGAAGGGAAGCGTGACACTGCTGCTACAGCTCGAGAGGAAAGCGCACGTGCAGGCGCCCACTCGAGACGAGGACTGACTCCCCTGGGGAGACTCCAGAAGTACCCCAAGATCCATGTCAGCACTGGAGAAGAATCCTCAGGTTCCGGCACCGACTCCACACAAGGCCTTAGGCCCCGGCATCGTCGGGAGAGGAATCCCGAGAGGCCGCCGAGCAACTCGCATGGGGATTGGCCTTTCCTGAGGCCACCAGAGCGGGTCCCTGAGGTCCCCGTCGTAACGCGAGAACATCTGCACCAACTCAAGAAAATGCAGGAGGTTCTCCCCTCCAGGGGAGATGAGGCCAATTTCCTCTGAGGCGTCCCCAGGCTAATCAGACCTAACCTCTGGAACTTCCAAAGGGTCCTTCACACCCTTGCTGCAACTCAAGAAGTTCCCCGACATACCCGTCTCCACTCGAGAGGAAGCACGAGAGTCCAGCCACATCCAGAGGAGCCTCGTTTCCGCCTCATGGCTCGAGAGGAGGGATCCTTTCACTGCGTGGTGGGAAAGAATTCCCGGCATTCCCCTCGCATCTCAAGAGGAGGCGCTCTCCACAGGAAAGGCGAGAGGAACTCCAGGGTCGTGCCACCATTCCCAGAGTCCCCCAGATGTCTCAGTCCATTCCAGGGAAACCTGTTTTCCCTGCACTGCCTCGACTTTCAAGCCGAGGATCGACTAACACAACGGTGACACGTGGGGTCAGCCCTGTGGAAAGCCTCGTGGGAAAGCCTCGTTCGTGGGAAAACCTCGAGGGAAAGCCACAGATCCCTTGATCCACGCGAAGGGAAGCGTGACACTGCTGCTACAGCTCGGGAGAAAAGCGCACGTGCATGCCCCCACTCGAGACGAGGACTGACTCCCCTGGGGAGACTCCAGAAGTAACCCAAGATCGATGTCAGCACTGGAGAGGAATCCTCAGGTTCAGGCACCGACTCCACACAAGGTCTTAGGTCCCGGCATCGATGGGAGAGGCATCCCGAGAGGCCCCCGAGCAACGCGCTTGTGGACTGGCCTTTCCTGAGGCCACCAGAGCGGGTCCCTGAGATACCCGTCGTATGTCGAGAGCACCTGCAGCAACTCGAGAAAATCCAGGAGGTTCTCCCCTCCAGGCGAGGTGAGGCTCCTTTCTGCTGAGGCGTCTCGAGGCTAATCACACCTACCCTCTGGAACTTCCAAAGGGTCCTTCACACCCTTCCTGCAACTCAACAAGTTCCCGGATATACCCGTCTCCACTCGAGAGGAAGCACGAGCGTCCCGCCCACATCCAGAGGAGCCCCGTTACCGCCTCCTAGCTCGAGAGGTGGGATCCTTTCTCTGCTTCATCGGGAAAGGATTCCCGCCATTCCCGCCGCATCTCAAGAGGAGGCGCTCTCAACAGGAAAAGCGAGAGAAACCCCAGTGTCGTGCCTCAATTCCAAGGGACCCCCAGATGTCAGTCCATTCCAGAGGAACTTGCTTTCCCTGCACTGACTCTACTTTCACGCCGAGGATCCACTCACTACACCATGGAACGTGGTCAGCCCTGTGGGAAAGCCTCGTTGGAAAGCCTCGAGGGAAAGCCACAGATCCCTTGATCCACGCCAAGGGAAGCGTGACACTGCTGCTACAGCTCGGAGGAAAGCGCACGTGCATGCCACCACTGGAGACGAGGACTGACTTCCCTGGGGAGACTCCAGAAGTCCCTCAAGATCCTTGTCAGCACTGGAGAGGAATCCTGAGGTTCCCGCACCATCTCCACACAATGTCTTAGGCCCGGCATCGACGGGAGAGGAATCCTGAGAGGGCCCCGAGCAATTCGCATGGGACGGGTCTTTCCTGAGGTCACCAGAGCAGGTCCCTGAGGTCCCGGTCGTAAGATGTGAGCACGTGACTCAACTGGAGAAAATCCAGGAGATTCTCCCCTCCAGGCGAGATGAGGCCCATTTCCGCTGAGGTGTCTTGGGGCTAATCACACCTAACATCTAGAACTTCCAAAGCGTCCTTCACACCCTCGCTGCAACTCAAGAAGTTCCCCGACATACCCGTCTCCACTCGAGAGGAAGCACAGGAGTCCTGCCCACATCCAGATGAGCCCGTTTCCGCCTCATAGCTCGAGAGGTGGGATGCTTTCGCTGCGTGGTCGGGAAAGAATTCCCGGCGTTCCCGTCGCATCTCAAGAGGAGGCGCTCTCCTCAGGGAAGGCGAGAGGAAATCCAGCGCGTCGTGCCACCATTCCCACAGACCCCCAGATGTCTCAGTCCATTCCAGGGAAAACTGTTTTCCCTGCACTGCCTCGACTTTCAAGCCAAGGATCGACTCTCACCACGGTGGCACGTGGGACAGCCCTGTGGGAAAGCCTCGTGGGAAAGCATCGAGGGAAAGCCACTGCTCCCTTGATCCACATGAAGGGAAGCGTAACACTCCTGCAGGAGCTCGGGAGGAAAGCGCACGTGCCTGACCCCACTCGAGTCGAGGTCTGACTCCCCTGGGAGACTCCAGAATTACCCAAGATCCATGTCAGCACTGGAGAGGAATCCTCAGGTTCCGGCATCGACTCCATACAAGGTCTTAGGCCCCGGCATCGACGGGAGAGGAATCCCGAAAGGCCCCCTTGCAACTCCCATGGGCACTGGCCTTTCCTGAGGCCACCAGAGCGGGTCCCTGAGGTCCCTGTCGTAACTCGAGAGACCCTGCCCAACTCTAGAAAATCCAGGAGGTTCTCCCCTCCAGGCGAGATGAGGCCCATTTCCTCGGAGGCGTCTGGAGGCTCATCACACCTAAACTCTGGAAATTCAAAAGGGTCCTTGCTGCAACTCAAGAAGTTCCCCGACATACCCGTCGCCACTCGAGAGGAAGCACGAGGATCCCGCCCACATCCAGAGGAGACGCCGTTTTGGTATCGAAGCTCGACATGAGGGATCCTTTCCCTGCTTGGTCTGGAAATAATACCCGCCATTCCGCTCGCATTTCAAGGGGAAGCGCTCTCCACAGGAAAGGCGAGAGGAACTCCAGGGTCGTGCCACCATTCACAGAGTCGCCCAGATGTCTCAGTCCATTCCAGAGGAAACTGTTTTTCCTACACTGCCTCGAATTTCACGGCGAGGATCGACTCACACCACGGTGGCACGTGGGATAGCCCTGTCGGAAAGCCTCGTGGGAAATCCTCTTGGGAAAGCCTCGAGGGAAAGCCACAGATCCCTTGATCCACGCGAAGGGAAGCGTATCACTGCTGCTAGAGCTCGGAGGAAAGCGCACGTGCCTGCCCCACTCGAGACAAGGACTCACTCCCCTGGGGAGACTCCAGAAGTACCCCAAGATCCATGTCAGCACTGGAGAGGAATCCTCAGGTTCTGGCACCATCTCCACACAAGGTCTTAGGACTCGGCATCGACGGGAGAGAATCCCGAGTGGCCCCCGAGCAATTCGCATGGGGACTGGTCTTTCCTGAGGCCACCAGAGCAGGTCCCTGAGGTCCCGGTCGTAAGTTGTGAGCACCTGCCTCAACTGGAGAAAATCCAGTTTGTTCTTCCCTCCAGGCGAGATGAGGCCCATTTCCGCTGAGCCATATCCAGGCTAATCACACCTAACCTGTGGAACTTCCAAAGGGTCCTTCACACCCTTGCTGCAACTCAAGAAGCTCCCTGACATACCCGTCTCCAGTGGAGAGGAAGCAGGAGAGTCCCGCCCACATAAAGAGGAGCCCCGATTCCGCCTCCTAGTTCGAGAGGAGGGATCCTTACCTGCGTGGTCGGAAAGAATTCCCGGCGTTCCCATCGCATCTCAAGAGGAGGCGCTCTCCACAGGAAAGGCGAGAGGAAATCCAGGTTCGTGCCACCATTCCCAGAGTCACCCAGATGTCTCTGTCCATTCCAGGGAAACCTGTTTTCCCTGCAATGCCTCGACTTTCAAGCCGAGGATCGACTCACACCACGGTGGCACGTGGGACAGACCTGTGGGAAAAAGCCTCGTGGGAAAGGCTCGTGGGAAAGCCTCGAGGGAAAGCCACTGATCCCTTGATCCACGCGAAGGGAAGCGTATCACTGCTGCTAGAGCTCGGGAGGAAAGCGCACGTGCCTGCCCTCACTCGAGTCGATGTCTGACTCCCCTGGGGAGACTCCAGAAGTACCCCAAGATCCATGTCAGCACTGGAGAGGAATCCTCAGGTTCCGGCACCGACTCCACACAAGGTCTTAGGCCCCGGCATCGACGGAGAGGAATCCTGAGAGCCCGAGCAACTCGCATGGGGACTGGCCTTTCCTGAGGCCACCAGAGCGGGTCCCTGAGGTCCCCGTCGTAAGTCGAGAGCACCTGCCCGCAACTCGAGAAAATCCAGGAGGTTCTCCCTCCGGCGAGATGAGGCCCATTTTCGCTGAGGCGTCTCGAGCTAATCACACCTAACCTCTGGAACTTCCAAAGGGTCCTTCACACCCTTGCTGCAACTCAAGAAGTTCCCCGACATACCGTCTCCACTCGAGAGGAAGCACGAGCGTCACGCCCACATCCAGAGGACCCACGTTTCCGCCTCATAGCTCGAGAGGAGGCATCCTTTCCCTGCGTGTCGGGAAAGGATTCCCGGCGTTCCGTCATATCTCAAGAGGAGGCGCTCTCCATAGAAATGGCGAGAGGAACTCCAGGGTCGTGCCACCATTCCCAGAGGCCCGAGATGTCTCAGTCCATTCCAGGGAAACCTGTTTTCCATGCACTGCCTCGACTTCAAGACGAGGATCGACTCACCCACTGTAGCACGTGGGACAGCCCTGTGGGAAAGTCTCGTGGGAAAGCCTCGTGGGAAAGCCTCGAGGGAAAGCACAGATCCCTTTATCCACGCGAAGGGAAGTGTGACACCGCTTCTATAGCTGGGGAGGAAATAGCACGTGCATGTCCCACTCGAGACGAGGACTAACTCCCTGGGAGACTCCAGAAGTACCCCAAATCCATGTCAGCATGGAGAGGAATCCTCAGGCGTCA
>NW_017201350.1:0-6718 GCF_001704415.2 Capra hircus | reverse complement strand
CGCGAGTGGGGATATGCACGTGGTTTCCTCCCGAGCTGTAGCAGCAGTGTCACGCTTTTCCCTTCGCGTGGATCATGGGATCTGTGGCTTTCCCTCGAGGCTTTCTCAGGAGACTTTCCCACGAGGCTTTCCCACAGGGCTGTCCCACATGCCACCGTGGTGTGAGTCGATCCTCAGCTTGAAAGTCGAGGCAGTGCAGGGAAAAAAGGTTTCCCTGGAATGGACTGAGACATCCAGGGGACTCTGGAATGGGCGTGATACTGAAGTTACTCTCGCCTTTCCTGTGGAGAGCGCCTTCGCTTGAGATGAGACGGGAACGCTAGGAATACTTTCCCGACCACGCAGGGAAAGGATCCCTCCTCTCGAGCTAGCAGGCGGAAACGGGGCCACTCTGGATATGGGCGGGACCCTTGGGATCCTCTTGAGAAGGGACGGGTATGTCAGGGAACTTCTTGAGTTGCAGCAAGGGTGTGAAGGACCCTTTGGAAGTTCCAGAGTTTAAGTGTGATTACCCCCTTGTTGCCTCAGCGGAAATGGGCCTCATCTCGCCTGGATTGGGGAACCTCCTGGATTTTCTCGAGTTGCGGCAGGTGCTCTGGACTTACGATGGGGACCTCAGGGACCCACCCTGGTGCCCTCAGGAAAGGCCAGTCCCCATGGGAATTGCTCTGGGGCCTCTCGGGATTCCTCTCCCGTAGATTCCGGGTCTAGACCTTGTGTGGAGTCCGTGCCGGAACCTGAGCATTCCTCTCCAGTGCTGACATGGATCTTGGGTACTTCTGGAGTCTCCCAGGGGAGTCAATCCTCGTCGCGAGTGGAGATATGCATGTGGGTTTTTCTCCCGAGCTGTAGCAGCAGTGTCAACCTTCCCTTCGCGTGGATCATGGGATCTGTGGCTTTCTCTCGAGGCTTTCTCAGGAGACTTTCCCACGAGGCTTTCCCACAGGGCTGTCCCACATGCCACCGTGGTGTGAGTTGATCCTCAGCTTGAAAGTCGAGGCAGTGTAGGGAAAAATGGTTTCTGTGGAATGGAATGAGACATCTGGGGGAGTGTGGGAACGGTGGCACGAACCTGGAGTTCCTCTCGCCTATCCAGTGGAGAGCGCCTCCTCTTGAGATGCGAAGGGAACGCCGGAATTCTTTCCCGACCACGCAGGGAAAGGATCCCTACTCTCGAGCTAGGAGGCGGAAACGGGTCTCTGCTGGATGTGGCCGGGAATCTCGTGCTTCCTCTCGAGCGGAGACCGGTTTGTCGAGGAACTTCTTGAGTTGCAGCAAGGGTGTGAAGGACCCTTTGGAAGTTCCAGAGTTTAGGTGTGATTAGCCTCGAGACGCCTCAGCGGATATGGGCCTCATCTCGCCTGGAGGGAGAACCTCCTGGATTTTCTCGAGTTGCGGCAGGTGCTCTCGACTTACGACGGGAACCTCAGGGACCCGCTGTGTGGCGTCAGGAAAGGCCAGTCCCCATGCGAGTTGCTCGAGGCCCTCTCGGGATTCCTCTCCCGTCGATGCAGGGGCCTAAGATCTTGTGTGGAGTCGGTGCCGGAACCTGAGGATTCCTTTCCAGTGCTGACATGGATCTTGGGGTACTTCTGGAGTCTCCCCAGGGGAGTCAGTCCTCGTCTCGAGTGGGGGCATGTACGTGCACTTTCCTACCGAGCTGTAGCAGTAGTGTCGCACTTCCCTTCGCGTGGATCAAGGGATTTGTGGCTTTCCATCGAGGCTTTCCCACGAGGCTTTCCACAGCGCTGTCCCACGTGCCACCGTGGTGTGAGTCCAACCTCGGCTAGAAAGTCGAGACAGTGCAGGGAAATCAAGTTTCCCTGGAATGGACTGAGACATCTGGGGACTCTGGAATGGTGGCACAACCCTGGAGTTCCTCTCGCCATTCCTGTGGAGAGCACCTCCTCTTGAGATGCGAAGGGAACGCCAGGAATTCTTTCCCGACCACGCAGGGAAAGGATCCCTACTCTCGAGCTAGGAGGCGGAAACGGGTCTCTGCTGGATGTGGGCGGAGTCTCGTGCTTCCTCTCGAGCGGAGACCGGTTTGTCGAGGAACTTCTTGAGTTGCAGTAAAGGAATGAATGACCCTTTGGAAGTTCCAGATGTTAGATATGATTAGCCTCCAGACGCCTCAGTGGAAATGGGCCTCATCTCGCCTGGAGGGGAGAACCTTCTGGATTTTCTCGAGTTGCGGCAGGTGCTCTCGACTTACGACTGGGACCTCAGGGACCCGCTCTGGTGGCCTCAGGAAAGGCCAGTCCCCATGCGAGATGCTCGGGGGCCTTTCGGGATTCCTCTCCGTCGAAGCCGGGGCCTAAGACCTTGTGTGGAATCGGTGCCGGAACCTGAGTATTCCTCTCCAGTGCTGACATGGATCTTGGGGTACTTCTGGAGTCTCCCCAGGGGAGTCAGTCCTCGTCTCGAGTGGGGGCATGCAGGTGCGCTTTCCTCCCGAGCTGTAACAGCAGTGTCGCGCTTCCCTTGGCGTGGATCAAGGGATCAGGGGCTTTCCCTCGAGGCTTTCCCATGAGGCTATCCCACGAGGCTTTCCCACAGGGCTGTCCCACGTGCCACCGTGGTGTGAGTCGATCCTCGGCTTGAAAGTCGAGGCAGTGTAGGGAAAACAGGTTTCCCTGGAATGGACTGAGACATCTGGGGGACTCTGGGAATGTGGCACGACCCTGGAGTTCCTCTCGCCTTTCCTGTGGGGAGCGCCTCCAATTGAGATGCGACGGGAAAGCCGGGAATTCTTTCCCGACCACGCAGGGAAAGGAAGCCTCCTCTCGAGCTAGGAGGCGGAAACGGGGCTCCTCTGGTTGTGGGCGGGACTCTCGTGCTTCCTCTCGAGTGGAGTCGGGTATGTCGGGGGAACTTCTTGAGTTGCAGCAAGGTTGTGAAGGACCCTTTGGAAGTTCCAGAGTTTAGGTGTGATTAGCCTCAAGACGCCTCAGTGGAAATGGGCCTCATCTCGAATGGAGGGGAGAACCTCCTGGATTTTCTCGAGTTGCGGCAGGTGCTCTCGACTTACGACGGGGACATCAGGGACCCGCTCTGGTGGCCTCAGGAAAGGCCAGTCCCCTTGCGAGTTGCTCGGGGACCTCTCGGGTTTCTGCTCCCGTCGATGCTGGGGCCTAAAACCTTGTGTGGAGTCAGTGCCGGAACCTGAGGATTCCTCTGCAGTGCTGACATGGAACTTGGGGTACTTCTGGAGTCTCCCCAGGGGAGTCAGTCCTCGTCTCGAGTGGGGACATGCACGTGCGCTTTCCTTCCGAGCTGTAACAGCAGTGTCGCGCTTCCTTGGCGTGGATCACGGGATCTGGGGCTTTCCCTCGAGGCTTTCCCACGAGGTTTTCCCACTAGGCTTTCCCACAGGGCTGTCCCACGTGCCACCTTGGTGTTCGTCGATCCTCGACTTGAAAGTCGAGGCAGTGCAGGGAAAACAGTTTCCCTGGAATGGACTGAGACTTCTGCAGGACTCTGGGAATATTGACATGACACTGGAGTTCGTCTCGACTTTCCTGTGGAGAGCGCCTCCTCTTGAGATGCGAGCGGAACGCCGGGAATTTTTTCCGACCACGCAGGGAAAGGATCCCACCTCTCGAGCTAGGAGGCGGAAACGGGTCTCCGCTGGATGTGGGCGGGACTCTCGTGCTTCCTCTCGAGTGGAGACCGGTTTTTCGAGGAACTTCTTGAGTTGCAGTAAGGGTGTGAAGGACCCTTTGGAAGTTCCAGAGTTTAGGTGTGATTAGCCTCAGGACGCCTCAGCGGAAATGGGCCTCATCTCGCCTGGAGGGCAGAACCTCCTGGATTTTCTCGGAGTTGCAGCAGGTGCTCTCGACTTACGACGGGAACCTCAGGGACCCGCTGTGGTGGCGTCAGGAAAGGCCAGTCCCCATGCGAGATGCTCGGGGGCCTCTCGGGATTCCTATCCCGTCGAAGCCGGGGCCTAAGACCTTGTGTGGAATCGGTGCCGAACCTGAGGATTCCTCTCCAGTGCTGACATGGATCTTGGGGTACTTCTGGAGTCTCCCCAGGGGAGTCAGTCCTCGTCTCGAGTGGGGGCATGCAAGTGCGCTTTCCTCCCGAGCTGTAGCAGCAGTGTCACGCTTCCCTTCGCGTGGATCAAGGGATCAGGGGCTTTCCCTCGAGGCTTTCCCATGAGGCTTTCCCACGAGGCTTTCCCACAGGGCTGTCCCACGTGCCACCGTGGTGTGAGTCGATCCTCGGCTTGAAAGTCGAGGCAGTGTAGGGAAAACAGGTTTCCCTGGAATGGATTGAGACATCTGGGGGACTCTGGGAATGTGGCACGACCCTGGAGTTCCTCTCGCCTTTCCTGTGGAGAGCGCCTCCAATTGAGATGCGACGGGAAGGCCGGGAATTCTTTCCCGACCACGCAGGGAAAGGATCCCTCCTCTCGAGCTAGGAGGCGGAAACGGGGCTCCTCTGGTTGTGGGCGGGACTCTCGTGCTTCCTCTCGAGTGGAGTCGGGTATGTCGGGGAACTTCTTGAGTTGCAGCAAGGGTGTGAAGGACCCTTTGGAAGTTCCAGAGTTTAGGTGTGATTAGCCTCAAGACGCCTCAGTGGAAATGGGCCTCATCTCGAATGGAGGGGAGAACCTCCTGGATTTTCTCGAGTTGCGGCAGGTGCTCTCGACTTACGACGGGGACATCAGGGACCCGCTCTGGTGGCCTCAGGAAAGGCCAGTCCCCTTGCGAGTTGCTCGGGGACCTCTCGGGTTTCTGCTCCCGTCGATGCTGGGGCCTAAAACCTTGTGTGGAGTCAGTGCCGGAACCTGAGGATTCCTCTGCAGTGCTGACATGGTCCTTGGGGTACTTCTGGAGTCTCCCCAAGGGAGTCAGTCCTCGTCTCGAGTGGGGACATGCACGTGTGCTTTCCTTCCGAGCTGTAGCAGCAGTGTCGCACTTCCCTTCGCGTGGATCAAGGAATCTGTGGCTTTCCCTCGAGGCTTTCCCACGAGGCTTTCCCACGAGGCTTTCCCACAGAGCTGTCCCACGTACCACTGTGGTGAGAGTCGATCCTCGGATTGAAAGTCGAGGCAGTGCAGGGAAAACAGGTTTCCCTGGAATGGACTGAGACATCTGGGGGACTCTGGGAATGGTGGCACGACCCTGGAGTTCCTCTCGCCTTTCCTGTGGAGAGCGCCTCCTCTTGATATGCCTCGGGAACGCCGGGAATTCTTTCCCGACCACGCAGGGAAATATCCCCGCTCTCGAGCTATGAGGCGGAAACGGGGCTCCTCTGGATGAGGGCGGGATTCTCGTGCTTCCTCTCCAGTGGAGACGGGTATGTTGGGGAACTTCTTGAGTTGCAGCAAGGGTGTGAAGGACCCTTTGGAAAGTCAAGAGGTTAGGTGTGATTAGCCTCGAGATGCCTCAGCGGAAATTGGCCTAATCTCGCCTGGAAGGGAGAACCTCCTGGATTTTCTCGAGGTGCGGCAGGTGCTCTCGACTTACAATTGGGACCTCAGGGACCCGCTCTGGTGGCCTCAGGAAAGGCCAGTCCCCAAGCGAGTTGCTCCGGGGCCTTTCGGGATTCCTCTCCCGTCAATGACGGGGCCTAAGATCTTTGTGGAGACCGTGCCGGAACCTGAGGATTCCTCTCCAGTGTTGACATGGTCCTGGGGTACTTCTGGAGTCTCCCCAGGGGAGTCAGTCCTCGTCTCGAGTGGGGGCATGCACGTGCGCTTTACTCCCGAGCTGTAGCAGCAGTGTCACACTTCCCTTTGCGTGGATCAAGGGATCTGTGGCTTTTCCTCGAGGCTTTCCCACGAGGCTTTCACACAGGGCTGTCCCACGTGCCACCGTGGTGTGAGTGGATCCTCGGCTTGAAAGTCGAGGCAGTGCAGGGAAAACAGGTTTCCCTGGAATGGACTGAGAAATCTCTGGCACTCAGGGAATGGTTTCACGACCCTGGAGATCCCCTCGTGTTTCCTGTGGAGACCGGCTCCTCTTGAGATGTGACCGGAACGCCGGGAATTCTTTCCCGACAACGCAGGGAAAAGGATTCCACCTCTCGATTTATCAGGCGGAAACGGGGCTTCTCTGGATGTGGGCAGGACTCTCGTGCTTCCTCTCGAGTGGAGAGGGGTACGTCGGGGAACTTCTTGAGTTGCAGCAAGGGTGTGAAGGACCCTTTGGAAGTTCCAGAGGCCAGGTTGATTAGCCTCGAGACGCCTCCGCGGAAATGGGCTTCATCTCGCCTGGAGGGGAGAACCTCCTGGATTTTCTCGAGTTGCCACAGGTGCTCTCGACTTAAGACGAGGACCTCAGGGACCTGCTCTGGTGGCCTCAGAAAGGCCAGTCCCCATGCGAGTTGCTAGCGGGCCCTTCGGATTCCTCTCCCGTCGATGCCGGGGCCTAAGACGTTGTGTGGAGACGGTGCCGGAACCTGAGGATTCCTCTCCAGTGCTGACATGGATCTTGGGGTACTTCTGGAGTCTCCACACGGGGATTCAGTCCTCGTCTCGACTTAGGTCATGCACGTGCACTTTCCTCCCGAGCTGTAGCAGCAGTGTCATGCTTCCCTTCGCGTGGATGAAGAAATCTGAGAGGCTTTCCCTCGAGGCTTTCCTCGAGTCTTTCCCACAAGGCTGCCCACGTGCCACCGTGGTGAGAGTCGATCCTCGGCTTGAAAGTCGAGGCAGTGCAGGGAAAAGGTTTCCCTGAATTGGACTGAGACATCTGAGGGACTCTGG
>NW_017201349.1:0-6719 GCF_001704415.2 Capra hircus | reverse complement strand
GCCTCGAGGAAAGCCACAGATCCTTGATCACGCGAATTGAAGCGTGACATGCTGCTACAGCTCGGCAGGAAAGCGCACGTGCATGCCCCGCTCGAGACGAGGACTGACTGCCCTGGGGAGACTCCAGAAGTACCCAAAGATCCATGTCAGCACTGGAGAGGAATCTTCAGGTTCCGCACTGACTCCACACAAGGTCTTAGCCCTAGCATGGACGGGAGAGGAATCCCGAGAGGCCCCCGAGCAAGTCGAATTGGGACTGGCCATTCGTGAGGCCACCAGAGCGGGTCCCTGTGGTCCCCGTCGTAAGTCGAGAGCACCTGCCGCAACTGGAGAAAACCAGGGGGTTCTCCCCTCCAGGCGGATGAGGCCCATTTCCACTGAGGCGTCTAGAGGCTAATCACATCTAACATCTGGAACTTCCAAAGGGTCCTTCACACCCTTGCTGCAACTCAAGAAGTTCCCCAACATACCGTCTCCACTCGAGAGGAAGCACGAGAGTTCCCCCCACATCCAGAGGAGCCCCGTTTCGCCTCCTAGCTCGAGAAGAGGTATCCTTGTCCTGCGTGTCGGGAAAGAATTCCGGGCTTTGCCTTCGCATCTCAAGAGGAGGCGCTCTCCACAGAAAGGCGAGAGGAACTCGAGGGTCGTGCCACCATTCACAGAGTCCCCCAGATGTCTCAGTCCATTCCAGGGAAACCTGTTTTCCCTGCACTGCCTCGACTTTCAAGCCGAGGATCCATGCACACCACGGTGGCACCTGGGCCAGCCCTGTGGGAAAGACTCGTGGAAAGCCTCGAGGGAAAGCCACAGATCCCTTGATCCACGCGAAGGTTAGCGTGCCTCTGCTGCTAAGCTTGAGAGGAAAGCACACGTGATTTCCCCACTGGAGACGAGGACTGACTCCGCTGGGAGACACCAGAAGTACCCCAAGATCCATGTCAGCACTGGAGAGGAATCCTCAGGTTCCGGCACAACTCCACACAAGGTTTGAGGCCCGGCATCGACGGGAGAGGAATCCCGAGAGGCCCAATAGCAACTCGAATGGGGACCGGCCTTTCCTGAGGCCACCAGAGTGGGTCCCTGAGGTCCCCGTCGTAAGGTGAGAGCACCTGCCGCAACTCGAGAAAATCCAGGAGGTTCTCCTCTCCAGGCGAGATGAGGCCGTTTCCGCTGAGGCGTCACCAGGCTAATCACACCTAAGCTCTGGAACTTCCAAAGGGTCTTTCACACCCTTGCTGCAACTCAAGAAGTTCCCCAACATACCCGTCTCCACTCGAGAGGGAGCACGAGAGTCCCGCCCACATCCAGAGGAGCCCGTTTCCGCCTCCTAGCTCGAGAGGAGGGATCCTTTCCCTGCGTGGTCGGAAAGAATTCCCGGCGTTCCCGTCGCATCTCAAGAGGTGGCGCTCTCCACAGGAAAGGCGAGAGGAACTCCAGGGTCCTGCTACCATTCCCAGTGTCCCCCCAGATATCCCAGTCCATTCCAGGGAAACCTGTTTTCCCTGCAATGCCTCGACTTTCAAGCCGAGATCGACTCACACCACGGTGGCACGTGGGACAGCCCTGTGGGAAAGCCTCTAGGGAAAGCCTCGTGGGAAAGCCTCGAGGGAAAGCCACAGATCCCTTGATCCACTTGAAGGGAAGCGTGACTCTGCTGCTAGAGCTCGGGAGGAAAGCGCACGTCCATGCCCCGACTCGGAGACGAGGACTGACTCCCTAGGGAGACTCCAGAAGTACCCGAAGATCCATGTCGGCACTGGAGAGGAATCCTCAGGTTCCGGCACCCACTCCACACAATGTCTTAGGCCCCGGCATCGACGGGAGAGGAATCCCTAGACGCCCCCGAGCAACTCGCATGGGGACTGGCCTTTCCTGAGGGCCACCACAGCGGGTCCCTGAGGTCCCCGTCGTACGTCGAGAGCACCTGCCGCAACTCGAGAATATCCAGGAGGTTCTCCTCCAGGCAAGATGAGGCCCATTTGCGCTGAAGCGTCGAGGCTAATCACATCTAACATCTTTGAACTTCCAAAGGGTCCTTCACACCCTTCCTGCAACTCAAGAATTTCCCCGACATACCCGTCCCCACTCGAGAGGAAGCACGAGAGTCCCACCCACATCCAGAGGAGACCCATTTCCGCCTCCTAGCTCGAGAGGAGGGATCCTTTCCCTGCGTGGTCCGGGAAAGAATTTCTGGCGTTCCCGTCGCATCTCAAGAGGAGACGCTCTCCACAGGAAAGGCGAGAGGAACTCCAGGGTCGTGTCACCAATCCCAGAGTCCCCCAGATGTCTCAGTCCATTCCAGGGAAAGCTGTTTTCCTGCACTGCCTCGACTTTCAAGCAGAGGATCGACTCACGCCACAGTGATACGTGGGACAGCCCTGTGGGAAAGCCTCGAGGGAAAGCCACAGATCCCTTGATCCACGCGAAGGGAAGCATGACACTGGCTGCTACAGCTCGGGAGGAAAGTGCACGTGCAAGCCCCCACTCGAGACGAGGACTGACTCCCCTTTGGAGACTCCACAAGTACCCCAAGATCCATCTCGGCACTGGAGAGGTATTCTCAGGTTACGGCACAGACTCCACACAAGGTCTTAGGCCCCGGCATCGACGGGAGAGGAATCCCGAGAGACCCCCGAGCAACTCGCATGGGGACTGGCCTTTCCTGAGGCCACCAGAGCGTTTCCCCGAGGTCCCCGTCGTAAGTCGAGAGCACCTGACCGCAACTCGAGAAATCCAGGAGGTTCTCCCCTCCAGGAGAGATGAGGCCCATTTTCCGTTGAGGCGTCTCGAGGCTAATCACACCTAACCTCTGGAACTTCCAAAGGGTCCTTCACACCCTTGCTTCAACTCAAGAAGTTCCCCAACATACCCGTCTCCACTCGAGAGGAAGCACGAGAGTCCCGCCCACATCCAGAGGAGCCCCGTTGCCGCCTCCTAGCTAGAGAGGACGGGATCCTTTCCCTGTGTGGTCGGGAAAGAATTCCCGGCATTCCCGTCGCATCTCAAGAGGAGACGCTCACCGCAGGAAAAGGCGAGAGGAACTCCAGGGTCGTGCCACTATTCCCAGGTCCCCCAGATATCTCAGTCCATTCCAGGGAAACCTGTTTTCCCTGCACTGCCTCGACTTTCAAGCCGAGCATCCACGCACACCACGGTGGCACGTGGGACGGCCCTGTGGGAAAGACTCGTGGGAAAGCCACCGATCCCTTGATCCACAGCGAATGGAAGCGTGACTCTGCTGCTACAGCTCGAGAGGAAAGCGCACGTGATTGCCCCCACTGGAGACGAGGACTGACTCCCCTGCGGAGACACCAGAATCCCCCAAGATCCATGTCAGCACTGGAGAGGAATCCTCAGGTTCCGGCATCAACTCCACACAAGGTCTTAGGCCCCGCATCGACGGGAGAGGAATCCCGAGAGGACAAATAGCAACTCGCATGGGAACCGGCCTCTCCTGAGGCCACCAGAGCGGGTCCCTGAGGTCCCGTCGTAAGGTGAGAGCACCTGCCGCAACTCGAGAAAATCCAGGAGGTTCTCCCATCCAGGAGAGATGAGGCCCATTTCCGCTCAGACGTCTCGAGGCTAATCACATCTAACCTCTGGATCTTCAAAAGGGTACTTCACAACCCTTGCTGCAACTCAAGAGTTCCCCGAAATACCCGTCTCCACTCGAGAGGAAGCACGAGAGTCCCGCCCACATCCAGAGGAGTCCCGTTTACACCTCATAGCTCGAGAGGAGGGATCCTTTCCCTGCGTGGTCGGGAAAGAATTCCCGGTGTTCCGTCGCATCTCAACAGGAGGCGCTCTCCACAGGAAAGGCGAGAGGAACTCCAGGGTCGTGCCACCATTCCCAGAGTCCCCCAGATGTCTCAGTCCATTCCAGGGAAACCTGTTTTCCCTGCACTGTCTCGACTTTCAAGCCGAGGATCGACTCTTACCACGGTGGTACGTGGGACAGCCCTGTCGGAAAGCCTCGTGGGAAAGCCTCCTGGGAAAGCCTCGAGGGAAAGCCACAGATCCCTTTATCCAAGCGAAGGGAAGCGCGACACTGCTGCTGCAGCTCGGGAGCAATGCGCACGTGTATACCCCCACTCGAGACAAGGACTTACTCCACTGAGGAGACTCCAGAAGTACCCCAAGATACATGTCAGCACTGGAGAGGAATGCTCAGGTTCCAGCACCGACTCCACACAATATCATAGGCCCCAGCATCGAAGGGAGAGGAATCCCGAGAGGACCCGAGCAACTCCCATGGGACTGGCCTTTCCTGAGGCCACCAGAGCGGGTCCCTGAGGTCCCCGTCGCAAGTCGAGAGGACCTGCCGCAACTCGAGAAAATCCAGGAAGTTCTCCCTTCCAGGCGAGATGAGGCCCATTTTGCTGAGGCGTCTGTAGGCTAAACACATCTAAACCTCTGCAACTTCCAAAGGGTCCTTCCCACCCTTGCTGCAACTCAAGAAGTTCCCCGACATTCCCGTCTCCACTCGAGAGGAAGCACGAGAGTCCCGCCCTAATCCAGAGGAGCCCCGTTTCCGCCCCCTAGCTCGAGAGGAGGGATCCTTTCCCTGCGTGGTCGCGATAGAATTTGTGGCGTTCCCATCGCATCTCAAGAGGAGGCGCGTCTCCACAGGAAAGGCGAGAGGAACTCCAGGGTCGTGCCACCATTCCCAGAGTCCCCCAGATGTCTCAGTCCATTCCAGGGAAACCTGTTTTCCCTGCACTGCCTCGACTTTCAAGCCGAGGATCGACTCACACCACGGTGGCACGTGGGACAGCCCTGTGTGGAAAGCCTCGTGGGGAAAGCCTCGAGGGAAAGCCGCTGATCCCTTGATCCACACGAAGGGAAGCGTGACACTGCTGCTGCACTTCGGGAGGAAGCGCACGTGCATGTCCCACTCGAGACAGGGACTGACTCCCCTGTGGAGACTCCAGAAGTACCCCAAGATCCATGTCAGCACTGGAGAGGAATCCTCAGGTTCCGGGACCGACTCCACACAAGGTCTTAGGCCCTGGCATCGACGGGAGAGGAATCCCTAGAGGTCCCCGAGCAACTCGCATGGGACTGGCCTTTCCTGAGGCCAATAGAGCGGGTCCCTGAGTTCCCCGTGTAAGTCCAGAGCACCTGCCGCAACTTGAGAAAATACGGGAGGTTCACCCTTCCTGGCGAGATGAGGCCCATTTCCGCTGAGGTGTCTCAAGGCTAATCACACCTAACCTCTGGAACTTCCAAAGGGTCCTTCTCACCCTTGCTGCCACTCAAGAATATTCCCAACATACCCGTCTCCACTCGAGAGGAAGCACGAGAATCCTGCCCACATCCAGAGGAGCCCTGTTTCCGCCTCCTAGCTCGATAGGAGGGATCCTTTCCCTGCGCGATCGGGAAAGAATTCCCGGTGTTCCCGGCGCATCTCAAGAGGAGGCGCTCTCCACAGGAAAGGCGAGAGGAACTCCAGGGTCGTGCCACCATTCCAGAGGCCACCAGATGTCTCTGTCCATTCCAGGCAAAACTGTTTTCCCCGAACTGCATCGATATTCAAGCCGAGGATCGACTCACACCACGGTGGCACGTGGGACAGCCCTGTGGGAAAGCCTCTTGGGAAAGCCTCGTGGGAAAGCCTCGAGGGAAAGCCACAGATGCTTTGATCCACGCGAAAGGAATTGTGTCACTGCTGCAAAAGCTCGGGAGGAAAGTGCACGTGCATGCCCCCACTCGAGACGAGGACTGGCTCCCCTGGGGAGACTCCAGAATCTCCTCAAGATCTACGTCAGCACTGGAGAGGAATCCACATGTTCCGGCACTGACTCAAGAAAAGGTCTTAGGCCACGGCATCGTCGGGAGAAGAATCGCGAGAGGCCCCCCAGCAACTCGCATGGGGACTGGCCTTTCCTAAGGCCACCAGAGCGGGTCCCTGAGTTCCCCGTCGGAAGTCCAGAGCACCTTCCGCAACTTGAGAAAATCCAGGAGGTCCTCCCTTCCAGGCCAGATGAGGCCCATTACCGCTGAAGTTTCTCAAGGCTAATCACACCTAACCTCTTGAATTTCCAAAGGGTCCTTCACACCCTTGCTGCAACTGAGGAATTTCCCTGACATTCCCGTCTCGACTCGAGAGGAAGCACGAGAGTTCCGCCCACATCCAGAGGAGCCCCGTTTCCGCCTCATAGCTCGAGAGGAGGGATCTTTCCCTGAGTGGTCGGGAAAGAATTCCCGGCGTTCCCGTCGCATGTCAAGAGAGGCGCTCTCCACAGGAAAGGCGAGAGGAACTCCAGGGTCGTGCCAACATTCCAGGAGTCCCCCAGGTGGCTCAGTCCATTCCAGGGAAACCTGTTTTCCCCCACTGCCTCGACTTTCAAGCCGAGAATCGACTCACCACCTCGGTGGCACGTGGGACAGCCCTGTGGGAAAGCCTCGTGGGAAATCTTCGGGGGGAAAAGCCTCGAGGGAAAGCCACAGATCACTTGATCCACGCGAAGGGAAGCGTGACACTGCTGCTGCACCTCGGGAGGAAAGCGCACGTGCATGCCCCCACTCGAGACAAGGACTGACAGCCCTGGGGAGACTCCAGAAGTACCCAAGATCCATGTCAGGCACTGGAGAGGAATCCTCAGGTTCCGGCACCGACTCCACACAAGGTCTTAGCCCGCGCAATCGACGGGAGAGGAATCCGAGAGGTCCCCGAGTAACTCGCATGGGGACTGGCCTTTCTGAGGCCACCAGAGCGG
>NW_017201348.1:0-6719 GCF_001704415.2 Capra hircus | reverse complement strand
GTGGGAAAGCCTCCTGGGAAAGCCTCCAGGAAAAGCCACAGATCCTTGATCCACGCGAAGGGAAGTGCGACCCTGCTGCTCAGCTCAGAAGGAAAGCGGACGTGCATGCCCCCTCGAGACGAGGACTGACTCCCCTGGGGAGACTCCAGAAGTACCCCAAGATCCATGTCAGCACTGGAGAGGAATCCTCAGGTTTTGGCCCCGACTCCACACAAAGGTCTTAGGCCCCGACATCGACGGGAGAGGAATCCCGAGAGGCCCACGAACAACTCGCATGGGGACTGGCCTTTCCTGAGGCCACCAGAGCGGGTCCCTGAGGTCCCCGTAGTAAGTGGAGAGCACCTGCCGCAACTCGAGAAAATTCAGGAGGTTCTCCCCTCCAGGCGAGATGAGGCCCATTTCCGATGAGGCGTCTCGAAGCTAATCACACCTAACCCTGGAACTTCCAAAGGGTCCTTCACACACTTGCTGCAACTCAAGAAGTTCCCCGACATATCCGTCTCCACTCAAGAGGAAGCACGAGAGTCCCGCCCCACATTCAGAAGAGCCACCTTTCCGCCTCCTAGCTCGAGAGGAGGGATTCTTTCCCTGCGTGGTGGGGAAAGAATTCCCCGCGTTCCTGTCGCAACTCAAGAGGAGGCGCTCTCCACAGCAAAGGAGAGAGAACTCCAGGGTCGGCCACCATTCCCCAGTGTCGCCGTGATGTCTCAGTCCATTCCAGGGAAAACTGTTTTCCCTGCACTGCCTCGACTTTCAAGCCGAGGATCGATTCACACCACGGTGGCAAGTGGGACAGCCCTGTGGGAAAGCCTCGTGGGAAAGCCTCGTGGGAAAGCCTCTGAGGGAAAGCCACAGATCCTTTGATCCACGCGAAGGAATAGCCACACTGCTGCTACAGCTCGGGAGGAAATCACACGTGCATGCCCCACACTCGAGACGAGGACTGACTCCCCTGGGGAGACTCCGGAAGTACCCCAAGATCCATGTCAGCACTGGAGAGGAATCCTCAGGTTCCGGCAGCAACTCCACACAAGGTCTTAGGCACCGGCATCGACGGGAGATGAATCCGAGAGGCCCTCGTGCAACTCGCATGGGGACTGGCTTCCTGAGGCCATCAGAGCGGGTCCCTGAGGTCCCCGTCGTAAGTCGAGAGCACCTGCCGCAACTCGAGAAAATCCAGGAGGTTTTCCCCTCCAGGGGAGATGAAGCCCATTTCCGATGAGGCGTCTCGAGGCTAATCAACCCTAAATTCTGGCACTTCAAAAGGGTCCTTCACACCCTTGCTGCAACTCAAGAATTTCCCCGACATACCCCGTCTCCTCTCGAGAGGAAGCACGAGAGTCCCGCCCGCTTTCCAAGAGGAGCCCCGTTTCCACCTCCTAGCTCGAGAGGAGAGATCCTTTCCCTGCGTGGTCGGGACAGAATTCGCGGTGTTCCCGTCGCATCTCAAGAGGCGTCGCTCTCCACAGGAAAGGCGAGAGGAACTCCAGGGTCGTACCACCATTCCCAGAGTCACCCAGATGTCTCCGTCCATTCCAGGGAAACCTGTTTTCCCTGCACTGCCTCGACTTTCAAGTCGCGGATCGACTCACACCACGGTGGCACGTGGGACAGCCCTGGGAAAGCCTCGTGGGAAAGCCTCGAGGGAAAGCCACAGATCCTTGATCAATGCTAAAGGAAAGAGTGACACTGCTGCTACAGCTCGGGAGGAAATCGCACGTGCATGCCCCCACTCGAGACGAGGACTGACTCCCCTGGGGAGACTCCAGAAGTACCCAAGATCCATGTCAGCACTGGAGAGGAATCCTCAGGTTCTGGAACACACTCCACACAAGGTCTTAGGCCCCGGCATCGATGGGAGAGGAATCCCGAGAGGCCCCCGAGCAACTCGCATGGGGACTGGCCTTTCCTGAGGCCACCAGAGCGGGTCCCTGAGGACCCGTCTTTAAGTCGAGAGCACCTGCCGCAACTCGAGAAAATCCAGGAGGTTCTCCCCTCCAGGCGAGGTGAGGCTCATTTCCGCTGAGGCGTCTCGAGGCTAATCACACCTAACCTCTGGAACTTCCAAAGGGTCCTTCACACCCTTGCTGCAACTCAAGAAGTTCCCCGACTTACCCGTCTCCACTCGAGAGGAAGCACGAGAGTCCGCCCACATCCAGAGGAGAACCTTTTCTGCCTCCTAGCTCAAGAGGAGGGATCCTTTCCCTGAGTGGTCGGGAAATAATTCCCCACGTTCCCGTCGCATCTCAAGAGGAGGCTCTCTCCAAAGGAAAGGCGAGAGGAACTCCAGGGTCGTGCCACCATTCCCAGAGTCCCCCAGATGTCTCAGTCCATTCCAGGGAAACCTGTTTTCCCTGCACTGCCTCGACTTTCAAGCCGAAGATCGACTCACACCACGGTGGCACGTGGGACAGCCTGTGGGAAAGCCTCGTGGGAAAGCCTCCTGGGAAAGACGGAATGGAAAGCCACAGATCCCTTGATCCATGGGAAGGGAAGCGCCACACTGCTGCTACAGCTCGGGAGGAAAGCGCACGTGCATGCCCCCAAGAGACGAGGACTGACTCCGCTGGGGAGACTCCAGAAGTACCCAAGTTCCATGTCAGCACTGGAGAGTAATCCTCAGGCTCCGGGACGACTCCACACGAGGACTTAGGCCCCGGCATCAACGGGAGAGGAATCCCGAGAGCCCCCGAGCAACTCGCATGGGGACTGTCCTTTCCTGAGGCCAGCAGAGCGGGTCTCTGAGGTCCCAGTCGGAACTCGAGAGCACCTGCCGCAACCCAAGAAAATCCAGGAGGTTCTCCCCTCCAGGCGACATGAGGCCCATTTCGCTGAGGCATCTTGAGGCCAATCACATCTAACCTATGGAACTTACAAAGGGTTCTTCACACCCTTTGCTGCAACTCAAGAAGTTCCCCGACATACCCGTCTCCACTCGGGAGGAATCACGAGAGTCCCGCCCACATCCAGAGGAGCCCCATTTCCGCCTCCTAGCTTGAGAGGAGGGATCCTTTCCCTGCGTGTTGGGGAAAGAATTTCCCCGCGTTCCCGCGCATCTCAAGTGGAGGCGCTGTCCACAGGAAAGTCGAGAGGAACTACAGGGTCGTGCCACCATTCCCAGAGTCCCCCAGATGTCTCAGTCCATTCCAGGGAAACCTGATTTCCCTGCACTGCCTCAACTTTCAAGTCGAGGATCGACTCACACCACGGTGGCACGTGGGACAGCCCTGTGGGAAAGCCTCGTGGGAATGCCACAGATCCCTTGATATACGCGAAGGGAAGCATGAGACTGTTGCTACAGCTCGGGAGGAAAGCGCACGTGCATGCCCCACTCGAGACGAGGACTGACTCCCCTGGGGAGACTCCAGAAGTACCCCAAGATCCATGTCAGCACTGGAGAGGCATCCTCAGGTTCCGGCACCGACTCCACACAAGATCTTAGGACCCGGCATCGAGGGGAGAGGAATCCCGAGAGTCCCCCGAGCAACTCTCATGGGGACTGGCCTTTCCTGAGGCCACCAGAGCGGGTCCCTGAGGTCCCCGTCGTAAGTCGAGAGCACCTGCCGCAACTCGAGAAAATCCAGGAGGTTCTCCCTCCAGGCGAGATGAGGCCATTTCCGCTGAGGCTTCTCGATTCTAATCATACCTAACCTCTGGAACTTCCAAAGGGTCCTTCACACCCTTGCTGGCAACTCAAGAAGTTCCCCGACATACCTGTCTCCACTCGAGAGGAAGCACGAGAGTCCCGCCCACATCCAGAGTAGCCCCGTTTCCGCCTCATAGCTCGAGAGGAGGCATCCTTTCCCTGCGTGGTCGGGAAGAATTCCCGGCGTTCCCAGCGCATCTCAAGAGGAGGCGCTCTCCACAGGAAAGGCAAGAGGAACTCGAGGTCGTGCCACCATTCCAGAGTCCGCCAGAAAATTCCTTGTCGGGAATTTTATTGGCCTTCCTTGTAAACCTAGCTATTCAGCCTTTTTCCTCCAGTTAATCTTCTTACTACCCTATAATTTCTTAATCTCATCTTACATTAATAAATACACAAGACTTTCCACGTCAACGCCGTCCATCCATCGAATTCCCTGGATCCAGCGGGGCTGGACCCCGGCACACTGAGATATCTGGGGGACTCTTGGAATGATGGCACGACACTGGAGTTTCTCTCGCCTTTCCTGTGGAGAGCGCCTCCTCATGAGATGCGACCGGAACACCGGGAATTCTTTCCGGAACATACAGGGAAAGGATACCTGACCGCGAGGTACGAGGCGGAAACGGAGCTCCTCTGGATGTGGGCGGGACTCTCGTGCTTCCTCTCGAGTGGAGTCAGGTATGTTGGGGAACTTCTAGAGTTGTAGCAAGGGTGTGAAGGACCCTTTGGAAGTTCCAGGGTTAGGTGTGATTAGCCTCGAGACGCCTGAGCGGAAATGGGCCTCATCTCGCCTGGAGGGGAGAACCTCCTGGATTTTCTCGAGTTGCGGCAGGTGCTCTTGACTTACGACGGGGACGTCAGGGACCCGCTCTGGTGTCCGCAGGAAAGGCCAGTCCCCATGCGAGTTGCTCGGGGCCTCTCGGATTCCTCTCCTTCGACGTCGGGGCCTAAGACCTTGTGTGGAATCGGTGCGGAAACTGAGGATTCCTCTCCAATGCTGACATGCATCTTGCGGTACTTCTGGAGTCTCCCCAGGGGAGTCAGTCCTCGTCTCGAGTGGGGGCATGCACGATCGCTTTCCTCCCGAGCTGTAGCAGAACTGTCACGCTTCCCTTCGCTTGGATCAAGGGATCTGTGGCTTTCCCTCGTGGCTTTCCCACGAGGCTTTCCCACAGGGCTGTCCCACGTTCCACCGTGGTGTGAGTCGATCCTCGCTTGAAAGTCGAAGCAGTGCAGGGAAAACAGGTTTCCCTGGAATGGACTGAGACATCTGGGGGACTCTGGGAATGGTGGCACGACCCTGGAGTTCCTTTCACCTTTCCTGTGGAGAGCGCCTCCTCTTGAGATGCGACGGAAACGCCGGGAATTCTTTCCCGACCACGCAGGGAAAGGATCCTCCTCTCGAGCAAGGTGGGAAATGGGGCTCCTCTGGATGTGGGCGGGGCTCTCGTGCTTCTTCTCGAGTGGAGACGGGTATGTCGGGGAACTTCTTGATTTGCAGCAAGGGTGTGAAGGACCCTTGGAAGTTCCAGAGGTTAGGTGTGATTAGCCTCGAGACGCCTCAGCAGAAATGGGCCCCATCTGCCCTGCTGGGGAGAACCTCCTGGAGTTTCTCGAGTTGAGGCAGGTGCTCACGACTTACGACGGGAACCTCAGGCACCCGCTCTGGTGGACTCAGGAAAGGCCAGTCCCCATGCGCATTGCTCAGGAGCCTCTCGGGATTCCTCTCCCATCGATGCCGGGGCCTAAGACCTTGTGTGGATTCGGTGCCGGAACCTGAGGATTACTCTCCAGTGCTGACATGGATCTTGTGGTACTTCTGGATTCTCCCCAGGGGAGTCAGTCCTCGTCTCGTGTGGGTGCATGCACGTGCCATTTCCTCCGAGGTGTAGCAACAGTGTCGCGCTTCCCTTCACGTGGATCAAGGGATCTGTGGCTTTCCATCGAGGCTTTCCCACGAGGCTTTCCCACGAGGATTTCCCACAGGGCTGTCCCACGTGCCACCGTGGTGTGAGTCGATCCTCGGCTTGAAAGTCGAGGCAGTGCAGGAAAAACAGGATTCCCTGGAATGGACTGAGACATCTGGGGGACTCTGTGAATGGTAGCACAACCCTGGAGTTCCTCTCGCCTTTCCTGTGCAGAGCACTTCCTCTTTGAGATGCAACGGGAACGCCGGAATTCTTGACCGACCAGGCAGGGAAAGGATTCCTCCTCTGGAGCTATGAGGCTGAAATGGGCTCCTCTGGATGTGGGCGGGACTCTCGAGCTTCCTCTCAAATGGAGATGGGTGTGTCGGGGAACTTCTTGAGTTGCAGCAAGGGTGTGAAGGACCCTTTGGAAGTTCCAGAAGTTAGGTGTGATTAGCCTCAAGACGCCTGATCGGAAATGGGCCTCATCTCGCCTGGAGGGGAGAACCTACTGGATTTTCTCGAGTTGCGGCAGGTGCTCTCGACTTACGACGGGGACCTCAGGGACCCGTTCTGTTGGCCTTAGGAAGACCAGTCCCCATGCGAGTTGCTAGAGGGCCTCTCGGATTCCTCACCGGTAGATGCGGGCCCAAGACCTTCGGTGGAGTGGGGGCCAGAACCTGAGTATTCCTCTCCAGTGCTGACATGTTTTTGGGATACTTCTGATGTCTCCCAAGGGGAATCAGTCCTCGTCTCGAGTGGGGCATGCGCATGCTCTTTCCTCCCGAGCTGTAGCAGCAGTGTCATGCTTCCCGTCGCGTGGATCAATGGATCTGTGGCTTTTCCTCTAGGCTTTTCCTAGAGGATTTCCCACGAGGCTTTCCCACAGGGCTTTCCCCCGTGCCACCGTGGTGTGAGGCGATCCTCGGCATGAAAGTTTAAGCACTCTGTAAAAACAAGATCCTCTGGAATGGACTGAGACATCCGGGGACACTTGGAATGGTGGCACGACCATGGAGTTCCTCTCTCCCTTCCTGTGGAGAGCGCCTCCACCTGAGATGCGACGGGAATGGCCGGAAGTTCTTTCCCGACCAAGCAGGGAAAGGATCCCTCATCTCTAGCTAGGAGGATGAAACGGGGCTACTCTGGATGTGGGCAGGACCCTC
>NW_017201347.1:0-6720 GCF_001704415.2 Capra hircus | reverse complement strand
TCCACTCCACACCTCGGTGGCACGTGGGACAGCCTGTGGGGAAAGCCTCGTGGGAAAGCCTCGAGGGAAAGCCACAGATCCCTTGATCCTCGCGAAGGAAGCGCGACCCTGCTGCTACAGCACGAGAGAAAGCGCACGTGCATGCCCCCACTCGAGACGAGGACTGACTCCCTGGGGAGACTCCAGAAGTACCCCAAGATCCATGTCAGCAGTGGAGAGGAATCCTCAGGTTCCAGCACCGACTCCACACAAGATCTTAGGCCCCGGCATCAACGGGAGAGGAATCCCGAGAGGCCCCGAGACACTCGCATGGGGACTGGCCTTTCCTGAGGCCACCAGAGCGGGTCCCTGAGATCCCCGTCGTAAGCCGAGACACCTGCCGCAACTCGAGAAAATCCAGGAGGTTCTCCCCTCCAGGCGAGATGAGGCCCATTTCCGCTGAGACTTCTCGAGTCTAATCACACCTAAACTCTGGAACTTCCAAAGGGTCCTTCACACCCTTGCTGCAACTCAAGAAGTTCCCCGACTTACCCGGCTCCACTCGAAAGGAAGCACGAGAGACTCCCGCCCACATCCAGAGGAGACCCGTTTCTGCCTCCTAGCTCGAGAGAGGGATCCTTTCCCTGCGTGGTCGGGAAAGAATTCCCGGCGTTCCCGTCGCATCTCAAGAGGAGGCACTCTCCACAGGAAAGGCGAGAGGAACTGCAGGGTCGTGCCACCATTCCCAGAGTCCCCCAGATGTCTCAGTCCATTCCACAGGGAAACCTGTTTTCCCTGCACTGCCTCGACTTTGAAGCCGAGGATCGACTCACACCACGGTGGCACGTGGGACAGCCCTGTGGGAAAGCCTCGTGGGAAAGCCTCGTGGGAAAGCCTCGAGGGAAAGCCACAGATCCCTTGATCCACTCGAAGGGAAGTGCCACACTGCTCCTACAGCTCGGGAGGAAAGTGCACGTGCATGCCATCACTCGAGACGAGGCCTGACTCCCCTGGGGAGACTCCAGGAGTACCCCCAAACCATGTCAGCACTGGAGAGGAATACTCAGGTTCCGGCACCGACTCCACACAAGGTCTTAGGCCCCGGCATCGACGGAGAGGAATCCCGAGAGGCCCCCGAGCAACTCGAATGGGGACTGGCCTTTCCTGAGGCCACCAGAGCGGGTCCCTGAGGTCCCGGTAGTAATTTGAGAGCACCTGCCGCATCTCGAGAAAATCCAGGAGGTTCTCCCTCCAGGCGAGATGAGGCCCATTTCTGATGAGGCGTCTCGAGGCTAATCACACCTAACCCCTGGAACTTCGAAAGGGTCCTTCACACCCTTGCTGCAACTCAAGAAGTACCCAACATACCCGTCTCCACTCGAGAGGAAGCACGAGAGTCCCGTCCACATCCAGAGGAGCCCCGTTTGCGCTCCTACCTCGAGAGGAGGGATCCTTTCCCTGCGTGGTCAGGAAAGAATTCCCGGTGTTCCTGTCGGATCTCATATGGAGGCTCTCTCCACAGGAAAGGCGAGAGGAACTCCAGGGTCGTGCCACCATTCCCAGAGTCCCCCAGATGACTCAGTCCATTCCTGGGAAAACTGTTTTCCCTGCACTGCCTCGACTTTCAAGCCGAGGATCCACTCACACAACGGTGGCACGTGGGGACAGCCCTGTGGGAAAGTCTCATGGGAAAGCCTCCTGGGAAAGCCTCGAGGGAAAGCCACAGATCCCTTGATCCACGCGAAGGGAAGCGTGACACTGCTGCTACAGCTCGGGAGGAAATCGCACGTGCATGCCCTCACTCGAGGTGAGGACTGACTCCCCTGGGAGACACCAGAAGTACCCCAAGTTCCATGTCAGCACTGGAGAGGAATCCTCAGGTTCCCGGACCGACTCCACACAAGATCTTAGGCCCCGGCATCACCGGGAGAGCAATCCCGATAGGCCCCCGAACAACTCGCAAGGGGACTGGCCTTTCCTGAGGCCACCAGAGCGGGTCCGTGAGGTCCCTGTCGTAAGTTGAGAGCACCTGCCACAACTCGAGGAAATGCAGGAGGTTCTCCCCTCCAGGCGAGATGAGGCCCATTTCCGCTGAGGCGTCTGGAGGCTAATCACATCTAACATCTGGAATTTCCAAAAGGGTCCTTCACACCCTTGCTGCAACTCAAGAAGTTCCCCGACATACCCGTCTAAACTCGAGAGGAAGCACGAGAGTCCCGCCACATCCAGAGGAGACCTGTTTCCACCTCCGAGCTCGAGAGGAGGGGATCCTTTCCCTGCGAGGTGGGGAAAGAATTCCCCGCGTTCCCGTTGCATCTCAAGAGGAGGCTCTCCACAGGAAAGGCGAGAGGAACTCCAGGGTCGTGCCACCATTCCCAGAGTCCCCCAGATGTCTCAGTCCATTCCAGGGAAATCTGTTTTCCCTGCACTGCCTCGACTTTGAAGCGAGGATCGACTCACACCACGGTGGCACGTGGGACAGCCCTGTGGGAAAGCCTCGTGGGAAAGCCTCGAGGGAAAGCCACAGATCCCTTGATCCACGCGAAGGGAAGCGCGACCCTGCTGCTGCAGCTAGGGAGGAAAGCGCACGTGCATGCCCCCACTCGAGACGAGGACTGACTCCCCTGGGGAGACTCCTAAAGTAGCCCAAGTTCCATGTCAGCACTGGAGAGGAATCCTCAGGTACCGGCACCGACTCCACACAAGGTCTTAGGCCCCAGCATCGACGGGAGAGGAATTCCGAGAGGCCCCCAAGGAACTCACATGGGGACTGGCCTTTACTGAGTCCACCAGAGCGGGTCCCTTAGGTCCCAGTCGTAAGTCGAGAGCACCTGCCGCAACTGCGAGAAAATCCTGGAGCTTCTCCCCTCCAGGCGAGATGAGGCCCATTTCCGCTGAGGCGTCTCGAGGCTAATAACACCTAACCACTGGAACTTCCAAAGGGTCCTTCACAGCCTTGCTTCAACTCAAGTAGTTCCCCGACTTACCCGTCTCCACTCGAGAGGAAGCACGAGAGTCCCGCCCACATCCGAGGAGACCCTTTTCTGCCACCTAGCTCGAGAGGAGGGATCCTTTTCCCTGCGTGGTCGGAGAAAGATTTCCCGGCGTTTCCGTCGCATCTCAAGAGGAGGCGCTCTCCACAGGAAAGGTGAGAGGAACTCCAGGGTGGTGCCACCATTCCCAGAGTCCCCCAGATGTCTCAGTCCATTCCAGGGAAACCTGTTTTCCCTGCACTGCCTCGACTTTGAAGCCGAGGATCGACACACACCACGGTGGCACGTGGGACAGCCCTGTGGGAAAGCCTCCTGGGAAAGCCTCAAGGGAAAGCCACAGATTCCTTAATCCACGCGAAGGGAAGCGTTACACTGCTGCTACAGCTCGATAGTAAAGCGCACTTGTATGACCCCACTCGAGAAGAGGACGTCCACAATTTCCCAAGATCCATTTCAGCACTGGAGAGGAATCCTCAGGTTCCGGCACCGACTCCACACAGGGTCTTAGGCCCCGGCATCGACGGGAGAGGAATCTCAAGAGGAGGCGCTCTCCACAGGAAAGGCGAGAGGAACTCCAGGGTCGTGCCACCATTACCTGAGTCCCCCCAGATGTCTCAGTCCATTCCAGGGAAACGTGTTTTCCCTGCACTGCCTCGACTTTCAAGCCGAGGATCGACTCCCACCACGGTGGCACGTTGGACAGCCCTGTGGGAAAGCGTCGTGGGAAAGCCTCCTGGGAAACCCTCGAGGGAAAGCCACAGATCCCTTGATCAACGCGAAGGGAAGAGTGACACCGCTGCTACAGCTCGGGAGGAAACCTCACGTGCATGCCCCCACTCGAGACGAGGACTGACTCCACTGGGGAGACTCCAGGAGTTCACCAAGATACATGTCGGCACTGGAGAGGAATCCTCAGTTTTCCGGCACCGACTCCACACAAGGTCTTAGGCCCCGGCATTAACGGGAGAGGAATCCCGGAGAGGCCCCCGAGCAACTCGCATGGGGACTGGCCTTTCCTGAGGCCACCAGAGCGGGTCCATGAGGTCCCCGTCGTAAGTCGAGAGCACCTGCCGCAACTCCAGAAAATCCAGGAGGTTCTCCCCTCCAGGCGAGATGAGGCCCATTTCCGCTGAGGCGTCTCGAGGCTAATCACACCTAACCTCTGGAACTTCCAAAGGGTCCTTCACACCCTTGTTGCAACTCAAGAAGTTCCCCGACATACCCGTCACCACTCGAGAGGAAGCCGAGAGTCCCGCCCACATCCAGAGGAGCCCCGTTTCCGCCTCCTAGCTCGAGAGGAGGGGATCCTTACCCTGAGTGTTCGGGAAAGAATTCCGCTGCGTTCCCATCGCATCCCAAGAGGAGGTGCTCTCCACAGGAAAGGCTACAGGAACTCCAGGGTCGTGCCACCATTCCCTGAGTCCCCAGATGTCTCAGTCCATTCCAGGGAAACCTGTTTCCCCTGCACTGGCCTCGACTTTCAAGCTGAGGATCCACTCACACCACGGAGGCACGTGCGACAGCCCTGTGGGAAAGCCTCGTGGGAGAGCCTCGAGGGAAAGCCACAGATCCCTTGATCAACGCTAAGGGAAGAGTGACACTGCTGCTACAGCTCGGAGGAAATCGCACGTGCATGCTCCCACTCGAGACGAGGACTGGTTCCCCTGGGAGACTCCAGAATTACCCCAAGATCCATGTCAGCACTGGAGAGGAATCCTCAGGTTCTGGCACACACTCCACACAAGGTCTTAGGCCCCGGCATCGGACAGGAGAGGAATCCCGAGAGGCCCCCCGAGCTACTCGCATGGGGACTGGCCTTTCCTGAGGCCACCAGAGCGGGTCCCTGAGGACCCAGTCTTAAGTCGAGAGCACCTGCCGGCAACTCGAGAAAATCCAGGAGGTTCTCCCCTCCAGGCGAGGTGAGGCCCATTTCCGCTGAGGCATCTCGAGGCTAATCACACCTAACCTCTGGAACTTCCAAAGGGTCCTTCACACCCTTGCTGCAACTCAAGAAGTTCCCCGACTTACCCGTCTCCACTCGAGAGGAAGCACGAGAGTCCGCCCACATTCAGAGGAGAACCGTTACTGGCCTCCTAGCTCAAGAGGAGGGATCCTTTCCCTGCGTGGTCGGGAAAGAATTCCCCGCGTTCCCGTCGCATCTCAAGAGGAGGCTCTCTCCAAAGGAAAGGCGAGAGGAACTCCAGGGTCGTGCCACCATTCCAGAGTCCCCCAGATGTCTCAGTCCATTCCAGGGAAACCTCTTTTCCCTGCAGTGCCTCGACTTTCAAGCCGAGGATCGACTCACACCACGGTGGCACGTGGGACACCCTGTGGGAAAGCCTCGTGGGAAAGCCACAGATCCTTGATCCATGCGAAGGGAAGCGTGACACTGCTGCTACAGCTCGGGAGGAAATCGAACGTGCATGCCCCCACTCGAGACGAGGACTGACTCCTCTGGGAGACTCCAGAAGTACCCGAAGATCCATTTCAGCACTAGAGAGGAATCCTCAGGTTCCGGGACCGGACTCCACACAATGTCTTAGGCCCCGGTATCGACGGAAGGGAATCCCGAGAGGCCCCCGAGCAACTCACATGGGGACTGGCCTTTCCTGAGGCCACCAGAGCGGGTCCCTGAGGTCCCAGTCGTAAGTCGAGATCACCTGCCCGCAAGTCCGAGAAAATCCAGGAGGTTCCACCCTCCAGGCGAGATGAGGCCCATTTCCGCTGAGGCGTCTCGAGGCTAATCACATCTACCCTCTGGAACTTCCAAAGGTGTCATTCACACCCTTGCTGCAACTCAAGAAGTTCCCCGACATACCCGTCTCCACTCCGAGAGGAAACACCAGAGTCCCGCCCACATCCAGAGGAGCCCCGTTTCCGCCTCATAGCTTGAGACGAGGGATCCT
The DNA here is from genome assembly GCF_001704415.2 of Capra hircus. Taxonomy (NCBI): domain Eukaryota; kingdom Metazoa; phylum Chordata; class Mammalia; order Artiodactyla; family Bovidae; genus Capra; species Capra hircus. The sequence goes on along the minus strand of NW_017201347.1, from coordinate 842 downwards.
TTCCCTGCCTGGTCGGGAAAGAATTCCCGGCGTTCCCGTCGCATCTCAAGAGGAGGCGCTCTCCACAGGAAAGGCGAGAGGAACTCCAGGGTCGTGCCACCATTCCCAGAGTCCCCCAGATGTCTCAGTCCAGTCCAGGGAAACCTGTTTTCCCTTCACTGCCTCGACTTTCAAGCCGAGAATCAACTCACACTACGGTGGCACGTGGGACAGCCCTGTGGGAAAGCCTCGTGGAAAGCCTGGTGGATAGCCTCGGAGGGAAAGCCACAGATCCCTTGATCCACGCGAAGGGAAGCCTGACACTGCTGCTACAGCTCGGGAGGAAAGCGCACGTGCATGCCCCCAATCGAGACGAGGACTGACTCCCCTGGGGAGACTCCAGAAGTACCCCAAGATCCATGTCAGCACTGGAGAGGAATCCTCAGGTTCCGGCACCGACTCCACACAAGATCTTAGCCCCAGCATCGAGGGTAGAGGAATCCCCGAGAGGCCCCCGAGCAACTTGCATGGGGACTGGCCTTTCCTGAGGCCACCAGAGCGGTCCCTGAGGTCCCGTCGTAAGTCGAAAGCACCTGCCGCAAACTCGAGAAAATCCAGGAGGTTCTCCCTCCAGGCGAGATGAGGCCCATTTCCGCTGAGGCGTCTCGAGGCTAATCACACCTAACCTCTGAACTTCCAAAGGCGTCCTTCACACCCTTGCTGCAACTCAAGAAGTTCCCGACATACCCGTCTCGCTCGAGAGGAAGCACGAGAGTCCGCCCACATCCAGAGGAGCCCCGTTTCCGCCTCCTAGCTCGAGAGGAGGGATCCTTTCCCTGCGTGGTCGGGAAAGAATTCCCGGC
>NW_017201346.1:0-6720 GCF_001704415.2 Capra hircus | reverse complement strand
GCCTTTCCTGTGGGAGCACCTCATCTTGAGATGTCACGGGAACGCCAGGAATTCTTTCCAGAACAGGCAGGGAAAGGATCCCTTCTCTCGCGCTAGGAGCGGAAACGGGGCTCCTATGGATGTGGCGGGACTCTCGTGCTTCCTCTCGAGTGGAGACGGGTATGTCGGGGAACTTCTTGAGTTGCAGCAAGGGTGTGAAGGACCCTTTGGAAGTTCCAGAGGTTAGGTGTGATTAGCCTCGAGAAGCCTCAGCGGAAATGGGCCTCATCTCGCCTGGAGGGGAGAACCTCCTGGATTTTCTCGAGTTGCGGCAGTTCCTCTCGACTTACGACGGGGACCTCAGGGACACGCTCTGGTGGCCTCAGGAAAGGCCAGTCCCCAAGCGAGTTGCTCGGGGGCCTCTCGAGATTCCTCTCCTGTCGATGCCGGGGCCTAAGACCTTGTGTGGAGTCGGTGCCGGAACCTGAGGATTCCTCTCCAGTGCTGACATGGATCTTGCGGTACTTCCTGAGTCTCCCCTGGGGAGTCAGTCCTCCTCTCGAGTGGGGCATGCACGTGCGCTTTCCTCCCAGCTCTAGCAGCAGTGTCACGCTTCCCGTCGAGTGGGTCAAGGGATCTGTGGCTTTCCCACGAAGCTTTCCACAGGGCTGTCCCACGTGCCACGTGGTGTGAGTCGATCCTCGGCTTGAAAGTCGAGGCAGTGCAGGGAAAACAGGTTTCCCTAAATGGACTGAGACATCTGGGGACTCTGGGAATGGTGGCACGACCCTAGAGTTCCTCTCGCCTTTCCTCTGGAGAGCGCCTCCTCTTGAGATGCGACGGGAACGCCGGGAATTCTTTCCGACCACGCAGGGAAAGATCCCTCCTCTCGAGCTAGGAGGCGGAAACAGCGCTCCTCTGGATGAGGGCGGGACTCTCGTGCTTCCTCTCGAGTGGAGACGGGTATGTCGGAACTTCTTGAGTTGCAGCAAGGGTGTGAAGGACCTTTAGAATTTCCAGAGGTAGGTGTGATTAGCCTCGAGATGCCTCAGCGGAAATGGGCCTCATCTCGCCTGGAGGGGAGAACCTCCTGGATTTTCTCGAGTTGCGGCAGGTGCTCTTGACTTACGTCGGGGACCTCAGGGACCCGCTCTGGTGGCCTCAGGAAAGGCCAGTCCCCATACGAGTTGTTCGGGTGCCTCTCGGTATTCCTCTCCGTTGATGCCGGGACCTAAGACCTTGTTTGGAGTCGGTGCCAGAACCTGAGGATTCCTCTCCAATGCTGACATGGATTTGGGGTACTTCTGGAGTATCCCAGGGGAGTCAGTCATCGTCTCGAATTGGGGCATGCACGTGCGATTTCCTCTCGGGCTGTAGCAGCTGTGTCACGCTTCCCTTCACGTGGATCAAGGGATCTGTGTCTTTCCCTCGAGGCTTGCCCAGGAGGCTTTCCCACAGGGCTGTCCCACGTGCCACCGTGGTGTGAGTCGATCCTCGGCTTGAAATTCGAGGCAGTGCAGGAAAAACAGGTTTCCCTGGAATGGACTGAGACATCTGGGGGACTCTGGGAATGGTGGCATGACCCTGGAGTTCCTCTCGCCTTTCCTGTGGAGAGCGCCTCCTCTTGGGATGCGACGGAAACGCCGGGAATTCTTTCCCGACCACGCAGGGGAAGGATCCCTCCTATCTAGCTAGGAGGCGGAAACGGGGCTCCTCTGGATGAGGGCGTGACTCTCGTGATTCCTCTCGAGTGGAGACGGGTATGTCGGGAAACTTCTTCAGTTGCAGCAAGGGTGTGAAAGACCCTTTGTAAGTTCCAGATGTTAGGTGTGATTAGCCTCGAGATGCCTCAGCGGAAACGGGCCTCATCTCGCCTGGAGGGGAGAACCTGCTGGATTTTCTCGAGTTGCGGCATGTGCTCTCGACTTACGACGGGGACCTCAGGGACCCGCTCTGGTGGCCTCAGGAAAGACCAGTCCCCATGCGAGTTGCTCGGGGGACTCACGGGATTCCTCTCCCATCGATGCCGTGGCCTAAGACCTTGTGTGGAGTCGGTTGCGGAACCTGAGGATTCCTCTCCAGGGCTGACATGCATCTTGGGGTACTTCTGGAGTCTCCCAAGGGAGTCAGTCCTCGTATCGAGTGGGGTCATGCACGTGCGCTTTCCTCCCCAGCTCTAGCAGCAGTGTCACGCTTCCCGTCGAGTGGGTCAAGGGATCTGTGGCTTTCCCACGAAGCTTTCCCACAGGGCTGTCCCACGTGCCACCGTGGTGTGAGTCGATCCTCGGCTTGAAAGTCGAGGCAGTGCAGGGAAAACAGGTTTCCCTAAATGGACTGAGACATCTGGGGGACTCTGGGAATGGTGGCACGACCCTAGAGTTCCTCTCGCCTTTCCTCTGGAGAGCGCCTCCTCTTGAGATGCGACGGGAACGCCGGGAATTCTTTCCCGACCACGCAGGGAAAGATCCCTCCTCTCGAGCTAGGAGGCGGAAACAGCGCTCCTCTGGATGAGGGCGGGACTCTCGTGCTTCCTCTCGAGTGGAGACGGGTATGTCGCGGAACTTCTTGAGTTGCAGCAAGGGTGTGAAGGACCCTTTGGAAGTTCCAGAGGTTAGGTGTGATTAGCCTCGAGACGCCTCAGCGGAAATGGGCCTCATCTCGCCTGGAGGGGAGAACCTCCTGGATTTTCTCGAGTTGCGGCAGGTGCTCTCAACTTACGACGGGTCCTCAGGGACCCGCTCTGGTGGCCTCAGGAAAGGCCAGTCCCCATGCGAGTTGCTCGGGGGCCTCTCGGGATTCCTCTCCCGTCGATGCCGGGGCCTAAGACTGCCGGGAGCCAGTGTGAGCAAGCCCGCCCGTGACAAGGTTATGAGGAAGGAAGCTGACATACGCAAGGCGTGCTCAGACTTCAGGGACCCCTCTGGAAGTTTTTAAGCATGTACCCCAACAAATATCTGCCGTTTTTGTGCTCTGCTTTTTCACTCTTCTGACCTTTTCTGGAAAAAGTCAATTCAGCGCGTTAGTCTTCTGCATTTGAAAGAGTGTTTCAATCCAAAAACCCTCTGATGGCTTTCTAGCCTGCCTGTAGGACTCGTACAGCTGCGCTTGTGATTGTTTGAGGCCTCCTGACCGCAGGAGGCACAGGAAGCTTAAAACATCCTAGGAATGCAGGAGCTTTCGAGGAGTCAAAATCTTTAGAATAGGACTGATTTAAAAGTTTCATTTTTTGGGTCAATGCTTGCTGCCAAATTTTCATATCCTTTATTTTTAGATATAGTTGGTATATAGAAAAACAAGTAGTAGACCTGGTATTAGCAACATTATATCTTTGAGTTAAGTACCTTCTTTGTTATAACCCACTGCACATTTGTTCTATAGAGATGTAACTTTAATGCTTTAAGGAGATGCAGATTAAAGAAAAACACTTCAGGGGAAACAAAATTAACGTTCATTAAGGAACAGAGCCAAAAAGTGTTAACAAGCCTCTTGGCCAGAAGATAATGTAAATCACCTGAGACCTTTTGTATACAAAATGATATACAGAAAGAATCTGGGTTGTGAACGCTACATAATTTTGTGTTATCCATTGATCTCCATGTTTTATCAAAAATATAAAAGGCCTTGTGAACAATAAAGGAGGAGACCAGGGTCCGGGGCCAGTTTCTCGGACCAGCTTCTCGAACTAGTCTCTCAGCCTGGTTTCTTGGGACTCTGGCTCCCCCCGTGTCTTTCTCTCTCTTTCTTCTCTCTACCTTTCCTTCTCTCTGCTCTTTACTTTAACTTCAGGCTGAATCTCCACCTGGAGTGCGGAGGCTAGCAAGGTCTACTTACTTGCCCTGGCTGTTAAGACCCGCACGAAAGGGAGCTTAAGGCGAGGCACCCTTAGATATTCAAGCGGGCGCCGGTGGCCCAAAGTAGGTGGTGCAAATTCCTTGTGTGGAATTTTATTGGCCTTCCGCGTAAACCAAGCTATTCAGCCCTCTTCCTCCACTTAATCTTCTTACTACACTATAGTTTCCAAATCTAATCTTACATTAATAAATAAACAAGTCTTTCCACGACAACGCCGTCCACAGTTCGAATTCCCTGGATCCACCGGGGCTGGAGCCCGGCATAAGACCTTGAGTGGAGTCGGTGCCGGAACCTGAGGATTCCTCTCCAGTGCTGACATGGATCTTGGGGTACTTCTGGAGTCTCCCCAGGGGAGTCAGTCTTCGTCGCGAGTGGGGGTATGCACGTGCGCTTTCCTCCGAGCTGTAGCAGCAGTGTCATGCTCCCCTTCGCGTGGATCAAGGGATCTGTGGCTTTCCCACGAAGCTTCCCACAGGGCTGTCCCACGTGCCACCGTGCTGTGAGTTGATCCTCGGCTTGAAAGTCGAGGTAGTGCAGGGAAAACAGGTTTCCCTGGAATGGACTGAGACATCTGGGGGACTCTGGGAAGGGTGGCACGACCCTGGCGTTCCTCTCGCCTTTCCTGTGGAGAGCGCCTCCTCTTGAGATGCGACGGGAACGCCGGGAATACTTTCCCGACCACGCAGGGAAAGATCCCTCCTCTTGAGCTAGGAGGCGGAAACGGCGCTCCTCTGGATGAGGGGAGGGACTCTCGTGATTCCTCTCGAGTGGAGACGGATATGTCGGGGAACTTCTTGAGTTGCAGCAAGGGTGTGAAGGACCCTTTGGAAGTTCCAGAGGTTAGGTGTGATTAGCCTCGAGACGCCTCAGCGGAAATGGGCCTCATCTCGCCTGGAGGGGAGAACCTCCTGGATTTCTCGAGTTGTGGCAGGTGCTCTCTACCTACACGGGGACCTCAGGGACCCGCTCTGGTGGCCTCAGGAAAGGCAGGTCCCCAACGAGTTGCTCGGGGTCATCTCGGGATTCCTCTCCCGTCGATGCCGGGGCCTAAGGCCTTGTGTGGAGACGCTGCCGGAACCTGAGGATTCCTCCCCAGTGCTGGCATGGATTTGGGGTATTTCTGGAGTCTCCCCAGGGGAGTCAGTCCTCGTCTCGAATTGGGGCATTCACGTGCGATTTCCTCTCGAGCTGTAGCAGCAGTGTCACGCTTCCCTTCGCGTGAATCAAGGGATCTGTGGCTTTCCCACTAGGCTTTCCCACAGGGCTGTCCCACGTGCCACCGTGGTGTGAGTAGATCCTGGCTTGAAAGTCGAGGCAGTGCAGGGAAAAAAGGTGTCCCTGGAATGGACGGAGACATCTGGGGGACTCTAGTAATGGTGGCACGACCCTGGAGTTCCTCTGGCCTTTCCTGTGGAGAGCACCTCATCTTGAGATGTCACGGGAACGCCAGGAATTCTTTCCAGAACAGGCAGGGAAAGGATCCCTTCTCTCGCGCTAGGAGGCGGAAACGGGGCTCCTATGGATGTGGGCGGGACTCTCGTGCTTCCTCTCGAGTGGAGACGGGTATGTCGGGGAACTTCTTGAGTTGCAGCAAGGGTGTGAAAGGACCCTTTGGAAGTTCCAGAGGTTAGGTGTGATTAGCCTCGAGAGCCTCAGCGGAAAATGGGCCTCATCTCGCCTGGAGGGGAGAACCTCCTGGATTTTCTCGAGTTGCGGCAGTTCCTCTCGACTTACGACGGGGACCTCAGGGACACGCTCTGGTGGCCTCAGGAAAAGGCCAGTCCCCAAGCGAGTTGCTCGGGGCCTCTCGAGATTCCTCTCCTGTCGATGCCGGGGCCTAAGACCTTGTGTGGAGTCGGTTCCGGAACCTGAGGATTCCTCTCCAGTGCTGACATGGATCTTGCGGTACTTCCTGAGTCTCCCCTGGGGAGTCAGTCCTCCTCTCGAGTGGGGCATGCACGTGCGCTTTCCTCCCCAGCTCTAGCAGCAGTGTCACGCTTCCCGTCGAGTGGGTCAAGGGATCTGTGGCTTTCCCACGAAGCTTTCCCACAGGGCTGTCCACGTGCCACCGTGGTGTGAGTCGATCCTCGGCTTGAAAGTCGAGGCAGTGCAGGGAAAACAGGTTTCCCTAAATGGACTGAGACATCTGGGGGACTCTGGGAATGGTGGCACGACCCTAGAGTTCCTCTCGCCTTTCCTCTGGAGAGCGCCTCCTCTTGAGATGGCGACGGGAACGCCGGAATTCTTTCCCGACCACGCAGGGAAAGATCCCTCCTCTCGAGCTAGGAGGCGGAAACAGCGCTCCTCTGGATGAGCGGCGACTCTCGTGCTTCCTCTCGAGTGGAGACGGGTATGTCGCGGAACTTCTTGAGTTGCAGCAAGGGTGTGAAGGACCCTTTGGAAGTTCCAGAGGGTAGGTGTGATTAGCCTCGAGACGCCTCAGCGGAAATGGGCCTCATCTCGCCTGGAGGGGAGAACCTCCTGGATTTTCTCGAGTTGCGGCAGGTGCTCTCAACTTACGACGGGTCCTCAGGGACCCGCTCTGGTGGCCTCAGGAAGGCCAGTCCCCATGCGAGTTGCTCGGGGGGCTCTCGGGATTCCTCTCCCGTCGATGCCGGGGCCTAAGACTGCCGGGAGCCAGTGTGAGCAAGCCTGCCCGTGACAAGGTTATGAGGAAGGAAGCTGACATACGCAAGGCATGCTCAGACTTCAGGGACCCCTCTGGAAGTTTTAAGCATGTACCCCAACAAATATCTGCCGGTTTTTGTGCTCTGCTTTTTCACTCTTCTGACCTTTTCTGGAAAAAGTCAATTCAGCGCGTTAGTCTTCTGCATTTGAAAGAGTGTTTCAATCCAAAAACCCTCTGATGGCTTTCTAGCCCTGCCTGTA
>NW_017201345.1:0-19192 GCF_001704415.2 Capra hircus | reverse complement strand
CTAAAATCATTGCATCCAGTCTCATCACTTCATGGCAAATAGATGGGAAAACATTGGAAACAGCAGCAGACTATTTTGGGGGGCTTGGAAATCACTGCAGGTGATGGCTGCCTCCATGAACTTAAAACATATTTATGACTCGGAAGAAAAGTGATGACCAAACTAGACAGCGTATTAAAAAGCTGAGACGTTGCTTTGCCAACAAAGATCCATCCAGTCAAGGCTATGGTTTTTCCATATGTCATGGATGGATATGAAAGATGTACTATAAAGAAAGTGACAGCTGAAAACTTGATGCTTTTGAACTGTGGTGTTGGAGAAGATGCTTGTAGGTCGCTTAGACTACAAGGAGACGCAACCACTCCATCCTAAAGGAAATCAGGTCTGAATATACATTGGAAGGACTAATACTGAACCTGAAACTCCAATACTTTGGCCACTTGATGTGAAGAGCTGACTCACTTGGAAGTTGCTTTGATTTGCCTGTGAGTGTGGGAGCCCTCCCTGGGCAAAGGGCTCAGGGGTCATTGCGGGGTGCCACTCATCCAAGCAAGCGCATTCCAGCTGTGTGACATTCAGGAAGCAGGAGACTGGGAAAACTATCTTCCTTAGAGGAAGGAAAGTCATCCACAGAGAGTGTGTTTTCAGGCCTCTCTTTGCAGCAAGTGTTTTGCTTCTCAGACATCAGAGCTGCAGGCTTGCTCTGAGGGCCTCAATTCCAGAGTCAGGGCTGTGTGTCTCACTGCACTTTCCAAGCATTGCAGACACATTCCTAGGTTGGAGCAGTGCTTCCCATGAGGAAGAAGCTCGGGAGTGTGTCTGAGCGGGTTGAGTGCCATGCTAGGGTCACCTAGTCGAGGGCACCTTGCACATCCAATGGGCCCCCAGGAGAGTAGCTATGGACCGGCCCTTCGGTTGAGATATCCAAAGCAGGGAACAAAGCTAGCTCTGTCAGAAGGAGGAAAACAGCAATGGGATGGATTTTCAAGCAGTTGCTAAGTCACACCACGTTTAGGGCTCCCCGGGAAAGAAATGCGAATTTTGGCCTCTAGGCCCAGTATCCAGATGTGTGCACAGGATATTTTCCCCACAGGATCCAAGAATGTTCCAGACAGACCTAAGCTCACTAGCTCTCTCCTGCAGAGGAAATGAAATATTGTTGCTGAACCACGAAAAGATGCTGGGATTCTTGGCTTATGGAGGAGACGAATTCAATCCAGGGCCCAAGACGAGGCTTGATTGCTCAGAGCTTTTGTGCAATAGAGTTTTATTAAAGGATAAAGGAGATAGAGAAAGCTTCTGACAGAGACATCACAAGGGGCAGAAAGCGTACCCCCTTGCTAGTGTTAGTAATGGAGTTATATACTCTCCAATAAGTTATGACAACGAACAAAAGAATGTCTGGAGGTTGTAAAGACTCACTAGACCTACTCCCATAATTGACATTTTAAGATAACAGGATTAGCCAGAAGGTTTTTTCCAGAGACCATCCTCAAGAAGGATGCATGATTGTTATATAATCCTAAGGAATGTAGAGGGAAAAACAGTTTGTGCTTTCTTCCTCCTTGAGAATTCTAGAGCCCTCTCTCCTTGGGGACCCTTGAACTTCTTATAAACCTGCCTTGGCAATGACTCTCTCAGAAACATGATTGAACAGCCGTTTGGAGCTTCCTTTGACTTTCCTTGGGAGGGAGGGAGCCCTCCCTGAGCACAGGGCCTCAGGGGCCATGGCCAATGAAAAATAATCTCCCAGCAAGTGCTTTTCAGCCCTGTGTGACTCTCAGCCCACAGGAGGCTGAGAAAACTCTCTTCCTTGGAGGAGGGAAAGGCAGCCCAAGAGTGTGTTTTCAGGCCTGTATCTTGCAGCAAGTGTTTGGCTTGTTAGACGTAAGACCTGCAGGCCTGTTCCAACAGACTCAATGCCAGAATCAGGGCCTTGTGTCTCCCTGCAGTTTCCTGGCCTTGCAAACACATTCCTAGGTGAGAGCAGTCCTGCCCATGGGGAAGCAGGCTGCGGGAGTGTGTCTGAGGGGGCCAGGTGTCATGCTGGGGTCACCTGGTCGAGGGCACCTTGCACCTCCAATGGACCCCAGGCAAGGAGTTGCAGGCCACCACCTTGCCTCTGAAATCCCAAAATGGGGAGCAAAGCTCGCTCTGTCAGAGGGAAGAAAACAGCAACAGGATGGATTTTCAAGCAGTTGCTAGGCTGTACTGCGTTAGGGCTCCAAGGAAGGAAAATGCAAATTTTAGCCCCTACGACTGGTATCCAGGTGGGCTCCCAGGATGATTTCCCCGCAGGATCCAAGAACGTTCCAGACAGACCTGGGCTCACTAGCTCCCTCCTGCAGAGGAAACATGATAGAACAGCTGTTTGGAGGTTGCTTTGACTTCCCCTGGGAGGGTAGGATCCCTCCCTGGGTGCAGGGCCTCAGGGGCCATTGCCGCTGAGAAATGCCCTCGAAGCCAGACCTTTCCAGCCTTGTATGACTCAGCACGGAGGAGACTGGAAGAGCTCTCTTCCTTGGAGGAAGGAAAGGCAGCCCCAGAGAGTGTGTTTTCACACCTGTATCTTGCAGCAAGTGTTTGGCGTCTCAGACGTCAGACCTCCAGGCCTGCTCCAACGGCCTCAGTTCCAGAGTCAGGGCCGTGTGTCTCCCTGCATTTTCTGAGCCTTGGGAACACATTCCTAGGTCAGAACAGTCCTGCCCATGGGGAAGGAGGCTTCGGGAGTGTGTCTGAGGGGGTCGGGTGCCATGCTGGGGTCCAATAGACTTGGTACATCCAATAGACCCCAGGACAACAGCGGTGGGGCTCCCCCTGGCTTCCGAAATGCCAAAGCGAGAAGCAAAGCTAGCTCTATCAGAAGGAAGGAAAGAGCAATCGGATGGATGTTCAGGCTGTTGCTGGGCCGCACCACTTCAGGGTCCCCCCGAGAGGAACAGGCGCCCTGTGGCCCCTAGGTCCGATATGCAGGTTAACACACAGGGTGTGTCCCCGTAGGAGACAAGAATTTTCCTGACAGACCTAGGCTCACTAGAGCTCTCCTACAGGGCAAAAGGGGTAGAACAGACTGTGGATGTGACTCTGCCTTTCCCAGCGAGCATGGGGCCCTCCCTACGGCCCCGGGCTCCAGGTAAAATTGTCCCTGAAAAATGACCTCCAAGAAGTGCTTTTCCAGCAGGCTGGGATGCAGAGTTCACAGGATGCGGGGAAAGTGATCGTCCTTCAGGGAAGAAGAGGCAGCCACCCAGTGTGTGTTTGCAAGCCTGTATTTGGAAGAAACTGGTGAGCTTCTTCAAGGGGAGACCTCCAGGTCTGCTCAGAGGACCGAAATTCCAGAGGCAGCACCATGCATCTCCCCTGTCCTTTCTGAGCCTTGGAAAGACATTCCTAGCTTATAGCGGTATTGCTCATGAAGAAGCAGGATGCAGGAATGTGTCAGACATGACTGGGTGCCTTCCTGGGTTCAGCTCCGTGAGGGGCCTTTCCACTCAAAGTAGGTCCCATGCTTCCTTGGGGAGGAAGTGGGGCCCGCTTGCCTCCAAATTGCCAAAGGCTGGAACAAAGCTAGTTCTATCAGAGGTAAGAAAAGAGCAATTGGATGGATGTGGAAGCTGTTGCTGGGCCGCACTGCTTCAGGCCCCCACCCCTCCGCCCCCGAGAGAAACAGGCGCCCTGTGGCCCCTAGGTCCTGGATGCAGTTTCACACATAGAATGTGTCCCCATAGGAGCCAAGAATTTTCCTGACAGACCTAGGCTCACTAGAGCTCTCCTACAGAGCAAAGGGGATGGGACAGATGTGTGGCTGTGGCTCTGCCTTTCTCTGGGAGTGTGGAGCCGCTCCCTATGGCCCCGGGCTCCAGGGGAAATTGCCCCTGAATAATGACCTCCAAGAAGCGCTTTTCCAACTGGCTGAGACGTGGAGTTCTCAGGATGCAGGGAAAGCGAGTGTCCTTCGGGGAAGCAAAGGCAGTCACCTGTTATCATGACTTACTAGAATAGTAGGTACCTTCTCCGGTTAGGCAGAGGCCTTCCCTACCTGATCTGAAAAAGAAAATGAAGTAGCTCGCTGATTTGAGAAATAATTCCCAGACTTGGGTTTCCAACCAGTATAGAATCCGACAATGGCCCTGTCTTTGTAGCCGCGTTAATTAACAGGTATGTGAAGCTCTAAATATCAGTGGAAATTACATACAGCATATAGGCCCCAGTGTTCTGGAATGGTGGAAAGAAACAACCAAACTCTTGAAGAGACACTTTCAAAATGGATCATAGAGACTGACTGTACATGGATGGGCTTGCTTCCGGCAGACTTACTCATATTATGGGTTACCGCACGTTCCCATAGTTGTTGTCCTTATGAAATTTTCTATGGGAGACCCCCTCCCACAGTGAGGCAGGTGTTAGCAGATTTGCCACAAGTAAGGGGGTGGGATTTCACAGCAGATGGAACAATTAGGTAAGGTAATAAATCAGGTAACTAAGTTTGTATAAAAAAGAATATCATTCCCCCTTGAGGAAGAGATTCATGAATTTGTGCTCAGTGATCAGGTGTGGCTCAATGACTGGAAACACAATTCCTTGGCCTGACATCGGAAAGGTCCTTATACTGTTGTCTTAGCCACAATTCTGAAAGAGATGGGAATACCAGACCACCTAACCTGCCTCTTGAGAAATCTGGATGAAGGTCAGGAAGCAACAGTTAGAGCAGGACATGGAACAACAGACTGGTTCCAAAAAGGAAAAGGAGTATGTCAAGGCTGTATATTGTCACCCTGTTTATTTAACTTATATGCAGAGTACATCATGAAAAATGCTGGGATGGAAGATACATAAGCTGGAATCAAGATTGCCGGTAGAAATATTAATAAACTTAGATATGCAGATGACACCACCATTATGGCAGAATGTGAAGAGGAACGGGTATGTCGGGGAACTTCTTGAGTTGCAGCAAGGGTGTGAAGGACCCTTTGGAAGTTCCAGAGGTTAGGTGTGGTTAGTCTCGAGATGCCTCAGCGGAAATGGGCCTCATGTCGCCTGGAATGGAGAGGCTCCTGGATATTCCCGAGTTTCAGCAGGTGCTCTCGAGTTACGACGGGGACTTCAGGGACCCGCTCTGGCGGCCACAGGAAAGGCCAGTCATCATGCGTGTTGCTAGGGGGCCTCTCGTGATTCCTCTCCCGTCGATGCCGGGGCCTAAGACCTTGTGTGGAGTCGGGGCCGGAACCTGAGGATTCCTCTCCAGTGCTGACATGGATTTTGGGGTACTTCTGGAGTCTCCACAAGGGAGTGAGGCCTCGTCTCGAGTGGGGGCATCAGCGTGCCCTTTCTTCCCATGCTGTAGCAGCAGTGTCACGCTTCCCCTTGCATGGACCAAGGGATCTGTGGCTTTCCCTCGAGTCTTTCCCACGAGGCTTTCCCACAGGGCTGTCCCACGTGCCACGGTGGTGTGAGTCGATCCTCGGCGTGAAAGCCGAGGCAGTGAAGGGAAAACAGGTTCCTGTGGAATGGACTGAGACGTCTGGGGGAGTCTCGAAATGGTGGCACTACCCTGAAGTTCCTCTCGCCTTTCCTGTGGAGAGCACCTCCTCTTGAGATGCGAAGGGAACGCCGGGAATTCTTTCCGGAAGAAGCAGGGAAAGGATCCCTCATCTCGAGCTACGAGGCAGAAACGGGGCTCCTCTGGATGTGGGAGGGACCCTCGTGCTTCCTCTCGAGTGGAGACTGGTATGTCGGGGAAGTTCTTGAGTTGCAGGAAGGGTGTGACGGACCCTTTGGAAGTTCCAGAGGTTAGGTGTGATTAGCCTCGAGACGCCTCAGTGCAAATGGGCCTCATCTCGCCTGGAGGGGAGAACCTCGTGGATTTTCTCGAGTTGTGGCAGGTGCTCTCGACTTGTGACGGGGACCTCAGGGACCCGCTCTGGTGGCCTCATGATAGGCCAGTCCCCATGCGACTTACTAGGGGACCTCACGGGATTCCGCTCTCTTCGATGCCGGGACCTGAGACCTTGTGTGGAGTCGGGGCCGGATCCTGAGGATTCCTCTCCAGTGCTGACATGGATCTTGGGTACTTCTGGAGTCTCCCCATGGGAATCAGTCCTAGTCTCGAATGGGGGCATGTACGTGCGCTTTCCTCCCGAGCTGTAGCAGCACTGTCATGCTTCCGATCGGGTGGATCAATGGATCTGTGGCTTTCCCTCGAGGCTTTCCCACAGGGGTGTCCCACGTGCCACCGTGTTGTGAGTCGATCCTCGGCATGAAAGTCGAGGCAGTGCAGGGAAAACAGGTTCCTCTGGAATGGACTAACACATCTGGGCGACTCTTGAAATGGTGGCTGAATCCTGGAGTTCCTCTCGCCTTTCCTGTTGAAAGTACCTCCTCTTGAGATGCGATGGAAACGCCGGGAATTCTTTCCCGACGAAGCATGGAAAGGATCCCTCATCTCGAGCTATGAGGCGGAAACGGGGCTCTTCTGGATGTGGGGGGGAACCTCGTGCTTCCTCTCGAGTGGAGACGGGTATGTCTGGGAACTACTTGAGTTGCAGCAAGGGTGTGAAGGCCCCTTTCGAAGTTCATGAGGTTAGGTGTGATTAGCCTCGAAGGCCTCAGCGGAAATGGGCCTCATTTCGCCTGGAGGGGAGAACCTCCTGGATTTTCTAGTGTTGCAACAGGTGCTCTCGAGTTTCGACGGGGACCTCAAGGACTCGCTCTGGTGGCCTTAGGTAAGGCCAGTCTCCATTCGAGTTGCTAGGGGCCACTCGGATTTCTCCCCAGTCCATGCCGAGGCCTCAGACCTTGTGTGGACTCGGGGCTGAAACCTGAAGATTCCTCTCCAGTGCTGTCATGGATCTTGGGGTTCTTCTGGAATCTCCACAGTGGACTCAGTCCTCCTCTCGAGTGGGACATGCACGTCCGCTTTACTCCCGTGCTGTATCAGCAGTGTCAGGATTCCCATCGCCTTACTAAAGGGATCCGTGACTTTTCCTTGAGGCTTTCCCACGAGGTTTTCCCACAGTGCTGTCACCTGTGACACCGTTTTTGATTCGATACTCGGTGTGAAATTCGAAGCAGTGCAGGGAAATCAGGTCCCTCCGAGTGGACTGAGACATTTGGGGGACTTTTGCAATGGGGCACGAACCCTGTAGTTCCTCTCGACTTTCTCATTGAGACCGCCTCCTCTTAATATGCGACGTGAACGCCAGGAATCCTTTCCCGACGAAGCAGGGAAAGGATCTCTCATCTCCAATTAAGAGGTGGAAATGAGGCTCCTCTTGTGGTTTGCTGGACCCTCTTTCTTTCTCTCGAGTGGAGATCGGATTGCTGGGAAAGTTCCTGAGTTGCAGCAAAAATGTGAAGTACCATTTCGAAGTTCCAGAGGGAATGTGCGTTTTGCCAGGATATGCCTCAGCATAAAAGGGCCTCATCTCTCCTGCACCGCTTCCATCAGGTTTGGCTCAGGCGCTGCTTCCCCTGAGCTGAGGCTGTGGGCGGGAGCCCAGAGATGCAGGGCCAGGCCCAAACCACCTGTGCACTTCTCTGATGGAAGGAGAGCACTCCCCAACCCACGTTTTTCAGGCACACTGGCCAGGCGCCTACGGAGTCAGCCTCCGGGTGTGGGGGGCTACAGACCCCATCCACAGCCCCAGGGAGCCTGGTGCTCCTAGTACAGCGGTGAGTCTGGGCGGCCAAACAAAGCTGGAGGAGCCCTGCAGTTTCACTTCCCATCCCTCTGACAGAGCTCTCACTGCTAGAGCTCTCTGCAGATTGGAACCCACTGGCCCCTAACTCTTCCACAAGGACATCTGGGGCCTAGGTTCAAAGGGAAGGAAGGAGCAGAGCTGAGTCCAGGAAGGCACCATTGGCGTCTCCCAGCCTCGTGCAGCTGCTCCTTCCTGGGCAGGAAGCCTAGCAGTGAGGCAAGTCTGGCAAGGCTCGCCCCAGGCAGAGCAGCCTCGCGCCAGGAACACTGCCAGATCAGGCCACTGAGCAGAGCTTGAGCTCTGCCTTACTGGAGGCACACAGGGCTCCACCCACCAGGGCTTGCAACCGCACGTGGCTGGGCTGCCTCATTTTCCCCCCGAGGAGGCTCGGTTCCCCGCATTCTCTGCACTCAGCTTCCAGGCGGGGGGATGGGGGGGCCGCAACTCCATCAGGTTTTGGCTCAGGGTTTGCTTCCCCTGAGCTGGGGCTTTGGGCAGGAGCCCAGACACGCTGCAGCAGCCCCAAAACACCTGCAACATCTCCACTTGGGAGGAGAACGCTAGAGAACCTACGTCACTCAGGCACCTGCATGGAGCCCACAGAGTGAGTCTCCAGGTTGGGGGCTGCAGATGCCAGCCAGGGGCCTTCATGCCTGGTGCTCTCCGAGGGGACTCAGTCTGGGCGGCCAAGCACACCTGAAGCGCTGCAGTTGCCCTTCCTTCCCTCTGACAGAGCTCTCATTGCTGGAGCCCTTGGCTGTGTGCAAGCCACCGGCCCCTGAGACCTCCCCAAGGACGCCTGGGGCCTAGGTGCAAAGGCAAGGCAGGAGCGGAGCTGAGGCCAGGAAGGCGCCAGTGCATCTCCCAGCCTCGCGCAGCCTGCTCCTTCCTGTGCAGGAAGCCTAGCAGCGAGGCAAGTCTGGGCAAGCCTCTCCCAGGACAGAGCAACCTCGAGCCAGGAACTCTGCCAGATCGGGCCTCTGAGCAGAGCTGGAGCTCTGCCGTACTGGAGGTGCACTCGGCTCCAGCCAAGCAGGGCTTTAGCCGTACGCAGCTGGGCTGCCTCTCCTTTGCCCGAGGAGGCTTGCTTCCCCGCATGCTGTTCACTCGGCCTCCAGGCTGGGGCGCTCTGCGCCTCCTGCAGGTCTTGCCTCAGGGGCTGCTTCCCCTGAGCTGGGGCTGTGGGCGGAAGCCCAGACATGAAGGGGCAGGCCCCAACCAGCTGCACACGTCTCGGCTGGGGAGGAGAGCGCTAAGGAACCTTCCTGTGTGAGGCAGCTGCTGGGCGCCCACGAGGTCAGACTCCGGGTGTGCGGGGCTGCAGACCCCAGGCAGGGGCCCTGGGGGCCTGGTGCACTCCGTGCGGTGCTGAGCCTGGGTGGACAAGCAACCGCTGGAGGAGCCTGCACTTGCCCTTCCCTTCCCTCTGACAGAGCTGTCCCTGCTGGAGCCCTTGGCAGTGTGCAAGCCACCGGCCCCTAACCCCTCCCCAAGGACACCAGGGGCCTACGTGCAAAGGCAAGGTAGGAGTGGAGCTGAGGCCAGGATGGTGACAGTGGCGACTCCCAGCCTCCCGCAGCATGCTCCTTCCTGGGCAGGAAGCCTAGCACCGAGACAAGTCTGGTCAACGCTCGCCCGGGGCAGAGCAGCCTGGCGCCAGCAACTCTGCCAGATCGGGCCTCTGAGCAGAGCTAGAGCTCTGCCATAGTGGAGACGCAGTCAGCTCCGTCCAAGCAAGGCTTTAGCCGCACGGGGCTGGGATGCCTCTTCTTCCTCCGAGGAGGCTCGCTTCCATGCATGCTGTTCACTGGCTACCAGGCGGGGGCGCTCTGGCTTCCTGCAGGTCTTCGATCAGGGGCTTCTTCCCCGAGCTGCGGCTATGGGGGGGAACACAGAATGCAAGGGCAGGAGGCAACCAGCTGCACACGACTCTGCTGGGTAGGAGAGCGCTAGGGAAGCTAGGTGTGTGAGGCAGCTGCTGGGCGCCCACGGAGTCAGCCTCGGGGTGTGCAGGGCTGCAGAATCCAGCCAGGGGCCCTGGGAGCCTGGTGCTCTCCGTGCGGCACTGAGTCTGGGCCGCCAAGCAACCGCTGGAGGAGCCCTGCAGTGGCCCTTCCCTTCCCTCTGACAGAGCTCTCACTGCTGAAGCCCTGGCAATGTGCAACCCACCAGCCCCTAAGCCCTCCCCAACGACGCCTGACACCTATGTGCAAAGGCAAGGCAGGATTGGAGCTGAGGCAAGGAAGGCACCAGTGGTGTCTACAAGGCTCGCGCAGCCATCTCCTTCCTGAGGAGGCAGCCTAAAAGCAAGGAAAGTCTGGGCAAGGCTCGCCCTGGCCGAGCAGCCTCGCGCCAGGAACTCTGCCAGATCGGGGCTCTGAGCAGAGCTAGAGCTAGAGCTTGCACCTGGCTCCGTGCAAGCAGGGCTTTCAGCTTGACGGGGCTGGGCTGCCTCCTCTTCCCCCGAGGAGGCTCGCTTCCCTGCTGGCTGTGCACTCGCCTATCAGGCGGGGCCGCAGGGCTCCTCCAGCAGGTCTTGCCTCAGGGCTGCTTCCCCTGAGTTGGGGCTGTGGGCGGGAACCCAGACACGCAGGATCAGGCCCCAACCCCCTGCACATGTCTCTGCTGGGGAGGAGAGTGCTAGGGAACCTACGTCTGTCGTACACTTGCTGGGTGCCCACGGAGTCAGCCTCTGGGTGTGCGGGGCTGCAGATCCCAGCCCTGGCCCTGGGAGCCTGGTGCTCTCCGTGCGGCGCTGAGTCTGGGCGGCCAAGCAACCACTGGAGGAGCCTGCAGTTTCCCTTCCCTTCCCTCTGACGAAGCTTGTACTGCTGGATCCTTGGCTTTGTGGCACTCACTAGCCCCTAACGCGACCCCAAAGCTCAGCCTCTACCCTGACCTGCAAACCCTATATCCCGAACCCGTAAACCGAATCCTCAGCTCCAGTCTCCAAACAGTGAACCTGAACCATTATACCGTAACCCTCACCCAGCCCCGACCCTGAACACCGACCCCTAAATCCCAAACCCAAACTCCAATCTCCAAACCCAAACCCCAAACCGCGAGCCTCTAACCCCAAATCGAACCCCGTACCCCAAACCCCAAGCCCATAATCAGTACCGGAAACCCCAAACTCCGAACCCCAAACCCCTAACCCGAACACCGATCCATGTATCCAACCCATATACCTAATCCAAATCTCGAACCCCAAGGACCGAACTCCCAACCTGAACCAGGATCCCCTAACCCAAACCCCTACCTGAACGCCTAATCCTAACCCGAAAACCAATTCCCAAACCCCTAACCCAGAACCTGAACTGCGAACCCCTACCCTAAAACACCAACCCCAATCAGTAACCCCTAACCCGAACAGCGAACCCGTAAACCCAACCCCAATCCACGAATCCAGAACCTCGAGCCCCAATCCCCAAACCCCATAGCCAGATGCCAAACCCAAACCGCAAACCCCTAAACTGAATCGAAACCGCAAAACCTAAACCCCAGACCCCAAACCCCTAAGCCATACCCCAAAGTCCAAGTTGCAAAACCCTAACCGGAGCCCCAAACCCCAAACAATGAACCACGTACCCCAAACCCCGAACCACATACCCAAACATGGAACCCGAACCCCAAACCCCATATCCTGAATCTGAACCCCTATCCCAACCGCAACCCCCAAACCTGAACCGGGAACCCCAAACCCTAACCCGAACTCCAAAACCCCTAACCCAATCCCCAAACTCCGAACCCCAAACACCTAACCCGTACCGTGAACCCCTAACCCTAACCCAAACCCCTAACCCGAGCCCTAAACCCCAAACCCAAACCCCGACCCTCAAACCCGAACCGCAAATCCCGAAACACGTAGCCCAAACCCCGAATCCATAACTCCAAACCCCAAATCCAGACCCCGAACCCGAACCCCAAATCCAAACCCAAACCGCACACCCCTAAACCAAACCCCAAACCCTGAACCCAAACCCCTAACCTGTACCCCCACCCCACACCCCGAACCCGAACCCCAAACCCCTAACCCGAATCGCAAACCCTAACCTGAACCCCAAATCCCAAACCCCAATCCCAAACCGCGAACACCAAAACCGAACCCTAAACCCCGAAACCCCAACCCCAAACCCAAACTCCAAACTGCTAACCGAACCCCAAACCCCAAACCCCTAACCGGAACCCCAAACCTCAAATCCAAAACCGCACACCCCAAACCTCTAAGCCGAACCCCGAACTGCCAACCCCTAACTCCTAACCCGAACAGCAAAACTCGAAACTGCACCTCACACCCCAACCCCAAACCATGAACCCAATCCCCTGAACCCCAAACCCCAAACCTCAAATCTCGACCCCCGAACCACAAACCTCACATACTCAACCCCTAATCGGAACCTCAAACCCGAATCCCCAAACCCCAAACCCAAATCCTAAACCCCTAATCCCTAACCCAAACCGTCAACCCAGAAACCGAACCCCTAATCCCCAACCCCCAACCCTCAACCCAAACCCCAAACCCATAACTGGAACCCAAACCCATAACTGGAACCCCAAACCGCGAACCCCTCACCCAAATCCCAAACTCCAAACCCCAAACCCCTAAGCCTTAACCTAAACGGCCAACCCCTAACCTGAACCGAGAATCCCTACCCCGAACCCCAAACCCCAAATCCTAACCGCGAACCCCTAACCCAAACCCCAAACCCAAACCGCGAACCCCAAACCCCAAACCTTAACCCGAATCCCAAATCCCAACCCAAACCGCGAACCTCAAACCCCAAACCCCTAACCCTAACCTCAAACCCCAAACCCCAACTGCGAACCTCTAAACCAATCCGAGAACCCCTAACCTGATCCCCAAACCCAAACCCAAACCTCAAACCGCGAACCCCAAACCCAAACCTTAACCCGATCCTCAAACCCCAAACCCGAACTGCAAACCCCTAATCTGAACCGAGAACCCATAACCTGATCCCCAAACCCCAAACCCTAAGCTGAACCTTGAAACCCTAATTGAACCCCAAACCCCAAACTAGAACCGCGAACCTGGAACCCCAAACCCTGAACTCCAAACCCCAAAACCCGAACCTGAACCCTAACCCGAACCCGAATCCAAACCCTAAGAAGAGAGGGGATTCCCGCAACCCGAACTCTGAACCTGAACCCTAACAAGTTGAGGGGATGCCGGCACCCTAACCCTAACCCTAACCCTAACAATAAAACTCTAAAAGAAAAAGAAACTCTTCTGGCCTAAGCCCCGCCCCTTGCAGTCCCCCACCCGCTCAAAGCAAAAAAGGCAAGCCCGGACTTGAACTTCTGACCCACAAAGCCAGAGTGCATGTTTACTCGGCTGTCAGCCTAACCGCTATGCTAACAAAGCTCCCCGGGTTTCATGCTGCTCCCAGGCACTCTTCAAGCCTCGGACCGCCAGGGCAGGCTAATAAAGAACTACCCTGACCCTGACCTGAACCCTAACCTGAACCCGAACTCTAAGAAGAGGGCGGTCCCCGAATTCTAACCCTAACCCGAACCCGAACCCAAACCCTAACAAGTGGGGAGTTGCCCGAACCCTAACCCTAAACGTAACAATAAACCTCTAAAATAAAAAGAAACTTTTCTGGTCTAAGCCCCGCCTCTTGCTGCAGTCCCCTGCCCCCTAGAAGCAAAAGTGTTACACTGGGGACTTGAACTCCTGACTTACAGACCATAGTCTGCCTCCCTAATAGCCCACCTAACCGTTATGCTACAGAAGCTTGCTGCTTCGGGCAGGGCTCCCGGACCCTCTTCAAGCCTCGGCCCGCCAGGGCAGGCTGATAAAGAACTATGGGCCCTATTAGGGCTCACTTTAAGCTATAACCCCAACACTAATGCTAACCCTAACCGTAACCTGAACCCTGACCCTGACCTGAACCCTAACCCAAACCCGAACTCTAAGAAGAGGGGGTTCCCCGAATTCTAACCCTAACCCCGAACCCGAACCGAGCGAGTTGGGGGGTTGCCCGAACCCTAACCCTAAGCTTCAAATAAACCTCTAAAATAAAAAGAAACTTTTCTGGTCTAAGCCCCGCCTCTTGTGGTCCCCGCCCCCTAAAAGGGGAAGAGTTAAGCCCGGGACTTGAACTCCTGACCTACAGACCCTAGTCTGCCTGACTTACCAGCCTGCCTAACCGCTACGCTACAGAGGCTTGCTGTTTCAGGCAGCGCTCCCGGGCCCTCTTCAAGCCTCTGCGCGCCAGGGTCTGGCTCTATAGAATATCATGGCTGTCCTAGGTCATCTTTGCTTTTTATCCCTAAATCATAGACAGATCAGCTGAGAAAAAGCTTGGGTTGTCTCGGTGGGGTGGATCTGCTTGTCCTTGTGTTTTCCCTGGAGGCAGTCGCGGTCCCCGGGCCTGGCCTGGCAGGGGCGTGGGGGCGGGGCGCACCGTGCGCGCCTCGGGGGCGGGGCGAGCCTGGGCGGCTGGTCAGGGGCGCGGCTCCACGGGAGCGGGTCTGGGGCGGGGTGAACATGGCGGCGCTCGGGGCCAGGGGTCCCAGTTGTGCTCTCAGGGCTCGCCATTGCAGCTGGGACTGGCTCGTTTCGTGGGCTCCTGGGTCCCCGTCGATTGGCATCCAGCGAGCAGAGCGCAGGGCTGTGGACCACAGGTAAGGGAACTCGGACTCGGCGGAGCAGGGAACCATGTCTTCTGCCCTCTTTGTTTGCAGTCTCGGAGCCGACTGAAATGGCGATCGCAGAAAAGCCTCGCCTTTGGGGCGAGGGTTTTAACCGCTTCACCCCTTTGCAGACAGCTCAGACCCGCGCGCTTTTCCCAAGCAGCCGAGTGTATTGCTTCCTACAGGCCTGGAGAGGATAACAGGCAGGAAGGCCAGGGGTCTCCAGACAGAGAAAATAAACTGCAAGTGTCAGACGTTTTTTTCTCTCTCTAAGAGGCAGGAGACCAAAGAGTGCTGCGTTTTTTTTTTTTTTTCTCCATCTTGTTACAAATGTAAAAGGAGGTTTCTCCTGAAAATTCTGTGTTGCCATGACAACTCCTGGCTCCACCTGAATTTAACTTTTCTCATCTGCTGCCAATGTGATCTCAATGCATGCTGTGGGTGAGGGGCCTGGTGCCATTCTCTGAGACATTGTCTTTCTTTCCTTAGCAGACTGCTAGTGGCTGTATAACATCTGGCTAAAGACTAGCAGGGGGTACTCTTTCTTCCCCTTTGAATGTCCTACGTCAGCAGCTCTCTCGATCTCTTTTCTACTTGAATCAAACTTTTTCACAGAAAACCTCCTGAGCCATCAAGCTTCGTCACTTGCCCTGGATTGAATTCTCCTCTGGAGGCCAAGAATGCTGGCATCTTTTGTGGTTTAGCAGCCACCTTTCAGCCTTTTGTAATTCATATTGAATCTTCATTTCAGATGGCAGATGCATTCCACGGTATTGCCAACTGAAGTCTTGTCATCGCTATGGAGTCTCTGTCCATGGCTTTAGGGTATTTTTCAGCAATCATGTATCATTTCCAGTGTGGCCAGTCTTGTCATCCTCATTCCATCCATAGCAAAGTCTTTTATTAATGTTGACATGATTGAAGGGAATTGGTTTGTTTCAATTCCCTTTCAGATTGGTTATTTGCTGGTGTATACAGATAACACTGTGTCGTCATTCATTTGTATCCGTTTGGACAGCTTGATAGTTGTCTTTAGTTCTTTAATTTCTCATAATTGAAGATGACCCTGGCTCATATATTTACAGTCTCACCCCTAGTCTCAGTCATTTCTTCAAAGAACTGTCCTTTTTTGAACATGACATTATTTTTGACTGTGCTGGGTCTTTATTGCTCCTTTGTCTAGTTGTAGTGAGCAGAGGCTACCTTCTAGTTGCTGTGCCATGGCTTCTCATTGCAGTGCTTTCTCTGTGTGCAGAACTTGGGCTCTGGAGCATGCAAACGTCAAGAGTTGTTCAAGGGCTTCATTGCCCCTGGGCGTGTGGAATCTTCTACACAGGAATTGAACCCGTGTTCCCTGCATCGGTAGGCAGCTTCTTTACCACCAGGCCATCGGAGATGTTTCCTGTTCCCTTTTATTAGAGAAGGATATTTAAAACATACATGTAGGAGCTCAATATGCTCAGCTGACAATACATGGAGATATATCTCCATGTATTCCAGCTCACCTTTGAACATATTCAGTTAAAGGTAATTTGTGATGATGTCTCCAACCTGATCCACCACGACATGGACATTGTAACGTTTCCTTTTGTTTATCTGGAACTTTGCCTTCCAATGGTAAGATACCTGGCTTCCACCGCTTGTCATACACAGAATTCAGTGCTTGTCCCACGTGGTTACTGAAAAAAAAAAACTGTCAGATTGTCTTTCAAAGGGGGCTCTGCGTGCATCGCACCAGTATCTTGAGTATGTTTTTGTATGATAGTTTACTATCAGTATACCCTCAGTGGCCAGGTGTCTATTTCAGTCGTTACCAATTATGAATGGGCTTGTTTGCTCTAGTGTTCTTGGACAATTCGAGTACAGTTTCTTTGTCAGATGTGCATTTTTTTTAGGAAAAGAGTTGTATTGATTGTTGGCTGTGTTGCATCTTTGTGTGTGGGCTTTTCTCTAGTTTTGGTGAGCATGGGCCATAACGAGTGGTTTGCAGGCTTCTCACTGCAGTGTGTCCTCTTGTTGAGGGCACAGGCTCACGGGCTTCAGTGGCTGCGGCATGTGAACTCGGCATCGTGGCTTCCAGGATCTAGAGCACAGGCTCGGCAGTTGTGGCACACGGGCTCCATAGGATGTGGCATCTTCCCATCCTAGGGATCGCACATGCATCTCCAGCACTGGCAGGTGGATTCTTGACTATGGAACCACCAGGGCATATTTGAGATTCTAGTTTTCCACACACGTATCTAGTGAAAGAGGCCAGGATCAAGAGGCATGGCAGCTGGGAATCCTCAGCCACAGCTCTGGTGTGCTATCCAAAGCTCTGGGGCCTTTGGTGAGCAGCTCAGCTTCCCTGGGACTGTTTCCTCCCGTCAGAAATGCCCTGCTTTTGGACTGTAGCCCACCAAGCTCCTCTGTCCCTAGGATTTCTGAGACCAGAGTACTGCAGGTGGTGCCATTTCCTTCTCTGCTGCTGCTGCCACGTCGCTTCAGTCGTGCCTGACTCTGCGCGACCCCATAGACAGCAGCCCTACCAGGCTCCTCTGTCCCTGGGATTCTCCAGGCAAGAACACTGGAGTGGGTTGCCATGTCCTCCTCCAGTGCATGAAAGTGGAAAAGTGAAAGTGAAGTCACTCAGTGAAGTCGTGTCCGACTCTTAGTGACCCCGGGGTTGCAGCCTACCAGGCTCCTCTGTCCGTGGGATTCTCCAGGCAATGGTACTGGAGCGGGCTGCCATTGCCTTGTCTGATTTCCTTCTCTGCAAGATAGCGTTTGGAAGCTCTTTTCTCCTGGATATTGCTTTTTGATGAAGGAAGGGGGTTCCCTTCCAGGGCTTGAGAGTGAGTTCTTGTTCTGACACTGGGCAATGAGTTGTCTGAGGAGAGGAGTGCTGTCCAAGCGAGAGGCTTCATTGGGAAGGGCTGCCGGGGTGGAGGGCAGGAGGGTGAGGGAAACGGAGAGAACACTCTGTCACGTGGCTCACACTCTCAGGTTTTATGGTCATCGGGTTCATTTCTGGTTTGTCTTCTTGCCAGGCATTCTGAATTGGGATCCTTCTTGGGGCACACGCATCACTCAGCCGAGATGGATTCCAGCGGAAGTGCATCCTGGGAGGTTGGTAGGACCTCTGAACTGGAGCCTCCCATCTCCTGACCTCTCCAGAATTCTGGTTGGTGGTAGCTTGTTCGTTCCTTGTTCCTTCCCAGGACCTCCTGTTGTGAGATGACTCCTGCAAGTGTTTTCTTTTCTCTGTTGCCTGGCCAGGGTGGGTGTCCGTGGTTCATTTAGCAGTTTCTTTTTGGTTCTCTCGAGTAAGGTCCTCCACAGGGTAAATGTATGAAATGATAAAAGGCAATGTGTTAACTCATTTGTATTCATAATTGGGTAAGTTGGCTTGTTTTGTGTATGTTAGACCTGATCACCAGACCGAAGGTCATGTAGAACGTTTGTAGTTTTCTAAAATTTCAATAGTTTTTTAAATGGAGTTACCTTGTTGCAAAGTTTGTGTGTATGTTCATATTTTTTTAAAACAGTTATTTCTTTTTAGTTGATTGATCATTGCTTTACAATATTGGTTTGATTTGTCATACATCCACATGAATTGACCATAGGTGTACCTATGTCCTCTTGCTCTGGAATCTCCCTCCCACCTCGCACGCATTCCCACCTCTCTAGGTTACTACTGAGCCC
Organism: Capra hircus; assembly: GCF_001704415.2. Lineage (NCBI taxonomy): Eukaryota > Metazoa > Chordata > Mammalia > Artiodactyla > Bovidae > Capra > Capra hircus. Next base: position 1,151 of record NW_017201345.1, on the reverse strand, counting down.
CAGTTTGAGTTCCCTGAATCATACAGCAAATTCCCATTGGTTGTCTATTTACAAAGGTTGGTGTACCTGCATCCATGCTGCTCTCTCCATTCATCTCACCCTCTCCCTCTTGTTCCCCCCCCTCGTCTGTAAGTCTGTTCTCTATGTCTGCACCTCCATTGCTGCTCTGTGAACAGACTCGTCAGTACCATCCTTCTAGATTCCATGTTTTTCTCTCTTTGACTGACTTCCCTCCCCTTTATTAGAACAAACTCACATGTGTTCCTTTTTATGGCTGCATTCCATACAGGCTCTGATTGTTCCTTAGCCATGTTTTGCGGAGGGTCATGGAGCTATTCTGCTCCATTTCAGTTTGGGCTTCCAGTCTGAGTGCTCGCAGCAGAGCTGCTTCTGGGTGAGCCCTCTGAGGTCTGTGAGCGCCGGGCTGCCCGCTCTTCTCCTGTGGCCCGCAGGGGGGCGCCAAAGCCCCCTCTGACCCGGGGCGCAGGACGCTTTGCCTTTAGGCTCTGCCCGTGAGCAGCTGGCGGGAGCTTTGTCTCCTCAGGACCATCAGGGCTCAGGCTTCTGGATAACAGGGCTGCATCCAGGCTGAGAGGAGCAGGGTTGCCTCAGTGCCCACCAGCAGGGAGGCGCTGCAAGAGCGAAAAATGAGGACGGAGTAGACGTTTCCTGTGTCCAGCTGAGGGCTGACTGGAGGTCCATCTCGGAGGACTCAGGGGGAAAGAGCTCCGTGTGCAAAGCGGTGGGTTTTCAGTTCGATTTGCGTTAGATGATGTAGAGGATGAACACTGATGTTCTTCCGTGTAGGTGGCCGTTTTCCTGTCACTGTTTCTTGAGAAGACTGTCCTTTCCTCTTCGCTCGTTCCTGGTTTGATTTTCAGGAACTGACCATGTACATGTGGGTTCGTTTCTGGGCTCTCTATTCTCTCCTGGAGTCCATGTGTCTGTGTTCCTGCCAGTTCCTCACTGTGGTGGTCACTACAGCTCCGTGATGTAGTTTGAAGAGGGTTAGGAAGATGCCTCCAGCTGTGTTCCTCTTTCTCAGAGTCTTTTTGGCCGTTTAAGGTCCTGGTTAACATAGCAGTCTAATATGAGGAATATTTCTTTCTGTGAAAAAAATGCCATTGAATGTTATTTTGTGATTCAGTCCG
>NW_017201344.1:0-6720 GCF_001704415.2 Capra hircus | reverse complement strand
GGAGACCCTCAGCGGAAATGGGCCTCATCTCGCTGAAGGGGAGAACCTCCTGGATTTTCTCGAGTTGCGGCAGATGCCCTCGACTTACCACGGGGACCTCAGGGACCCGCTGTGGTGGCCTCAGGAAAGGCCAGTCCCCATGCGAGTTGCTCGGGGGGCTCCCGGGATTCCTCACTCGTCGATGCCGGGCATAAGACCTTGTGTGGAGTCGGTCCTGGAACCTGAGGATTACTCTCCAGTGCCGACATGGATCTTGGGGTACTTCTGGAGTCTCCCCAGGGGAGTCAGTCCTCGTTTCGAGTGGGGGCATGCACAGGCGCTTTCCTCCAGAGCTATAGCAGCAGTGTCACCCTTCCCTTCGCATGGATCAAGGGATCTGTGGCTTTCCTCGAGGCTTTCCCACGAGGCTTTCCCACGAGGCTTTCCCACAGGGCTGTCCCACGTGCACCGTGGTTTGAGTCGATCCTCGGCTTGAAAGTCGAGGCAGTGAAGGGGAAACAGGTTTCCCTGGAATGGACTGAGACATCTTGGGAACTCTGGGAATGGTGGCACGACCCTGGAGTTCCTCTCGCCTTTCCTGAGGAGAGCGTCTCCTCTTGAGATGCGAAGGGAACACGAGGAATTCTTTCCCCACAACGCAGGGAAAGGATACCTCCTCTCGAGCTAGGAGGCGGAAACGCGGCTCCTCTGGATGTGGGCGGTACTCTCGGGCTTCCTCTCGAGTGGAGAGGGTATGTCCGGGAACTTCTTGAGATGCAGCAATGGTGTGAAGGACCCTTTGGAAGTTCCAGAGGTTAGATGTGATTAGCCTCGAGACGCCTCAGCAGAAATGGGCCTCATCTCGCCTGGAGGGGAGAACCTCCTGTATTTTCTCGAGTTGCGGCAAGTGCTCTCTACTTCCGACGGGGACCTCAGGGTCCCGCTCTGGTGGCCTCAGGAAAAGGCCAGTCCCCATGCGAGTTGTTCGGGGGCCTCTCGGGATTCCCCTCCCGTCGATGCCGGGGCCTAAGATCTTGTGTGGAGTCGGTGCCAGAATCTGAGGATTCCTCTCCAGTGCTGACATGGATCTTTGGGTACTTCTGAGGTCTCCCCAGGGGAGTCAGTCCTCGTATGGAGTGGGGGCATGCACGTGCGCTTTCCTCCCGAGCTCTAGCAGCAGTGTCACACTTCCCTTCACGTTGATCAAGGGATCACTGGCTTTCCCTCGAGGCTTTCCCACGAGACTTTCCCACGAGGCTTTCCCACAGGGCTGTCCCACGTGCCACCGTGGATCCTCGGCTTGAAAGTCGAGGCAGTGCAGCAAAAACAGGTTTCCCTGGAATGGACTGAGACATCTGGGGGACTCTGGGAATGGTGGCACGACCCTGGAGTTCCTCTCCTTTCCTGTGGAGAGTGCCTCCTCTTGAGATGCGACGGGAAGGCCGGGAATTCTTTCTCGACCACGCAGGGAAAGGATCCCTCCTCTCGAGCTAGGAGGCGGAAACGGGGCTCCTCTGGATGTGGGCAGGACTCTCGGGCTTCCTCTCGAGTGGAGACGGGTATGTCGGGGAACTTCTTGAGTTGAAGCAAGGGTGTGAAGGACCCTTTGGAAGTTCCAGAGGTTAGGTGTGATTAGACTCGAGACGCCTCAGCGGAAATGGGCCTCATCTCGGCTGGAGGGGAGAACCTCCTGGATTTTCTCGAGTTGGGGCAGGTGCTCTCGACTTACGATGGGTACCTCCGGGACCCGCTCTCGTGGCGTCAGAAAAGCCCAGTCCCCAAGCCAGTTGCTCGGGGGCCTCTCGGGATTCCTCTCCCCTTGATGCCGGGGCCTAATACATTGTGTGGAGTTGATGACGGAACCTGAGGATTCCTCTCCAGTGCCGACATGGATCTTGGGGTATTTCTGGAGGCTCCCCAGGGGAGTCAGTCCTCGTCTGGAGAGGGGCATGCACGTGCGCTTTCCTCCCGAGTTGTAGCAGCAGTGTCACGCTTCCCTTCGCGTGGATCAAGGGATCTGTGGTTTTCCCTCGAGGCTTCCGACGAGGCTTTCCCACGAGGCTTTCCCACAGCGCTGTCCCACGTGGCACCGTGGTGTGAGTCGATCCTCGGCTTGAAATTCAAGGAAGTGCAGGGAAAACAGGTTTCCCTGGAATGGACTGAGACATCTGGGGGACTCGGGGAACGGTGACATGACCCTGGAGTTCCTCTCGCCTTTCCTGTGGAGAGCGTCTCCTCTTGAGATGTGACGGGAACGCCGGGAATTCTTTCCCGACCACGCAGGGGAAAGGATTCCTCTCTTGCGGAAGCGGACCCCTCTGGTTGTGGCGGACTCTCGCTTCCTCTCGAGTGGAGACATGTCGGCGAACTTCTTGAGTTGCAGCAAGCGTGTGAAAGACCCTTTGGAAGTTCCAGAGGTTAGGTGTGATTAGCGTCGAGACGCCTCAGCGGAAATGGGCCTCATCTCGCCTGGAGGGGAGAACCTACTGGAGTTTCTCGAGTTGCGGCAGGTGCTCTCGACTTACGGCGGGACCTCAGAGACCCGCTCTGGTGGCCTCAGGAAATGCCAGTCCCCATGCGAGTTGCTCGGGGGCCTCTCGGGATCTCCCGTCGATGCCGGGGCCTAAGATCTTGTGTGGAGTCGGTGCCGGAACCTGAGCATTCCTCTCCAGTGCTGACATGGATCTTGGGGTACTTCTGGATTCTCCCCACGGGAGTTAGTCCTTGTCTCGAGTCGGGGCATGCACGTGCGTTTTCCTCCCGAGCTGTAGCAGCAGTGTCATGCTTCCCTTCGAGGGGATAAAGGGATCTGTGTCTTTCCCTCGAGGCTTTCCCTGGAGGCTTTTTCACGGGCTTTACCACAAGGCTGTCCCACGTGCCACCGTGGTGTGAGTCGATCCTTGGCTTGAAAGTCAATGCAGTGGAAAAAAAGGTTTCCCTGGAATGGACGGAGACATCTGGTGTTTCTGGGAGTGGTGGCACGACCCTGGAGTTCCTCTCACCTTGCCTGTGGAAAGCACCTCCTCTTGAGATGAGATGGGTACGCCGGAAATTCTTTCCCGAACACGCAGCGAAAGGATGCCTCCTCTCGATCTAGGAGGCGGAAACGGGGCTCCTCTGGATGTGGGCGGGACTCTCGTGCTTCCTCTCAAGTGGAGACGGGTATGTCGCGGAACTTCTTGAGTTGCAGCAAGGGTGTGAAGGACCCTTTGGAAATTCAAGAGGTTAGGTGTGATTCGCCTCGAGACGCCTCAGCACAAATGGGCCTCATCTCGCCTGGAGGGGAGAACCTCCTGGATTTTCTCGAGTTGCGGCAGGTGCTCTCGACTTGCGACGGGGACCTCAGGGACCCGCTCTGTTGGCCTCAGGAAAGGCCAGTCCCCATGCGAGTTGCTCGGGGCCTCTCGGATTCCTCTCCCGTCGATGCCGGGGCCTAAGATCTTGTGTGGAGTCGGTGCCGGAACCTGAGCATTCCTCTCCAGTGCTGACATGGATCTTGGGTACTTCTCGAGTCTCCTCAGTGGAGTCAGTCCTTTTCTCGAGTGGGGCATGCACGTGCGCTTTCCTCCCGAGGTGTAGCAGCAGTGTCGCGCTTCCCTTCGCGTGGATCAAGGATCAGTCTTTCCCTCGAGGCTTTCCCTCGAGGCTTTCCCACGAGGCTTTCCCACAGGGCTGTCCCACGTGCCACCGTGGTGTGAGTCGATCCTCGGCTTGAAAGTCAGGGCAGTGCAGGGAAAACAGGTTTCCCTGGAATGGACTGAGACATCTGGGGGCTCTGGGAATGTGGCACGACCCTTGAGTTCCTCTCGCCTTTCCTGTGGAGAGCGCTCCTCTTGGGATGCGACGAGAATGCCGGGAATTCTTTCCCGACCACGCAGGGAAAGGATCCCTCCTCTCGCGCTAGGAGGCGCAAACGGGGCTACTCTGGATGTGGGCGGGACTCTAGTGCTTCCTCTCGAGTGGAGACGGGTACGTCAGGGAACTTCTTGAGTTGCAGCAAGGGTGTGAAGGAGCCTTTGGAAGTTCCAGGGGTTAGGTGTGATTAGCCTGGAGACGACTCAGCGGAAATGGCCTCATCTCGCCTGGAGGGAGAACCTCCTGGATTTTCTCGAGTTGCGGCAGGTGCTCTCAACTTTCGATGGGGATCTCAGGGACGCGCTCTGGTGGCCTCAGGAAAGGCCAGTCCCCATGCGAGTTGCTCGCGGGCCTCTCGAGATTCCTCTCCCGTCGATGCCGGGCCTAAGATCTTGTGTGGAGTCGGTGCCGAAACCTGAGGATTCCTCTCCAGTGCTGACATGGATCTTGGGGTACTTCTGGAGTCTCCCCAGGAAAGTCATTCTGCATCTCGAGTGGGGCATGCACATGCGATTTCCTCCCGAACTGTAGCAGCAGTGTCACGCTTCCCTTCGCGTGGATCAAGGGATCAGCGTCTTTCCCTCGAGGCTTTCCCACGAGGCTTTCCACGAGGCTTTCCCACGAGCGTTTCTCACAGGGCTGTCCCACGTGCCACAGTGGTGTAAGTCGATCCTCGGCTTGAAAGTCGAGGCAGTGCAGGGAAAACAGGTTTCCCTGGAATGGACTGAGACATCTGGGGGACTCTGGAATGGTGGCACGATCCTGGAGTTCCTCTCGCCTTTCCTGTGGAGAGCGCCTTCTCTTGAGATGCGACGGGAACGCGGGAAATTCTTTCCCCACCACGCAGGGAAAGGATCCCTCCTCTCGAGCTAGGAGGCGGAAACGGGTCTCCTCTGGATATTGGCGGAACTCTCGTGCTTCCTCTCGAGTGGAGACGGGTATGTCGGGGAACTTCTTGAGTTGCAGCAAGGGTGTGAAGGACCCTTTGGAAGTTCCAGATGTTAGGTGTGATTAGCCACGAGACGCCTCAGCACAAATGGGCCCAATCTCGCCTGGAGGGGAGAACCTCCTCGATTTTCTCGAGTTGCGACAGGGGTTCTCGACTTTCGACGGGACCTCAGGGACCCGCTCTGATGGCCTCAGGAAAGGCCAGTCCCCATGCGAGTTGCTCGGGGGCCTCTCGGGATTCCTCTCCCGTCGATGCCGGGGCCTAAGATCTTGTGTGGAGTCGGTGCCGGAACCTGAGCATTCCTCTCCAGTGCTGAGATGGATCTTGGGGTAGTTCTGGAGTCACCCAGGGGAGTCAGTCCTCGTCTAGAGTGGGGGCATGCACGTGCGCTTTCCTTCCGAGCTGTAGCAACAGTGTCGCGCTTCCCTTCGCGTGGATCAAGGGATCTGTGGCGTTCCCTCGAGGCTTTCCCTAGAGGCTTTCCACGAGGCTTTCCCACAGGGCTGTCCCACGTGCCACCGTTGTGTGAGTTGATCCTCGGCTTGAAAGTCAGGGCAGTGCAGGGGAAAACAGGTTTCCCTGGAATGGACTGAGACATCTGGGGGACTCTGGGAATGGTGGCAGGACCCTGGAGTTCTTCTTGCCTTTCCTGTGGAGATCGCCTCCTCTTGAGATGCGACGGGAACGCCGGGAATTCTTTCCAAACCACGCAGGGAAAGGATCCCTCCTCTCGAGCTAGGAGGCGGAATCGGGGCTCCTCTGGATATGGGCGGGGACTCTCGTGCTTCCTCTCGAGCGGAGACGGGTATATCGGGGAACTTCTTGAGTTGCAGCAAGGGTGTGAAGGACCCTTTGGAAGTTCCACAGGTTAGTTGTGATTAGCCTCGGACGCCTCAGTGGAAATGGGCCTCATCTCGCATGGACGGCAGATCTCCTGGATTTTCTCGAGTTTTGGAAGTGCTCTCGACTTACGATGGGGGGACCCGCTCTGTGGCCTCAGGAAAGGCCAGTCCCATGCGAGTTGCTCGGGGCCTCTCGGGATTCCTCTCCCTTCGATGCCGGGGACTAACACCTTGTGTGGAGTCAGTACCGGAACCTGAGGATTCCTCTCCAGTGCTGTCATGGATCTTGGGGTACTTCTGGAGTCTCCCCAGGGGAGTCAGTCCACGTCTCGAGTGGGGGCATACAGGTGCGCTTTTCCTCCTGAGCTGTAGCAGCAGTGTCACGCTTCCCTTCGCGTGGATCAAATGATCTGTGGCTTTCCCTCGAGGCTTTCCCACAGGGCTGTCCGACGTGCCACCGTGTTGTGAGTCGATCCTCGGCTTGAAATTCGAGGCAGTGCAGGAAAACAGGTTTCCCTGGAATGGACTGAGTCATCTGGGGGACTCTGGAATGGTGGCACGACCCTGGAGTTCCTCTCGCCTTTCCTGTGGAGAGCGCATCCTCTTGAGATGCGACGGAACGCCGGGAATTCTTTCCCGACCACGCAGGGAAAGGATCCCTCCTATCGAGGTATGAGGCGGAAACGGGGTTCCTCTGGATGTGGGCGGGACTCACGTGCTTCCTTTCCAGTGGAGACGGGTAAGTCGGAAACTTCTTGAGTTGCAGCAAGGGTGTGAAGGACCCCTTTGGAAGTTCTAGAGGCTCGGTGTTATTAGCCTCGAGACGCCTCAACAGAAATGGGCCTCATCTCGCCTGGAGGGGGAACCTCCTGGATTTTCTCGAGATGCGGCAGTGCTCTCGACTTACGACGGGGAGCTCAGGGACTCCCTCTGGTGGCCTCAGGAAAGGCCAGTCCCCATGCGAGTTGCTCGGGGCCTCTCGGGATTCCTCTCCCGTCGATGCCGGGGCCTAAGACCTTGTGTGGATTCGGGGCGGGAACTTAGGATTCCTCTCCAGTGCTGACATGATCTTGGGGTTCTTCTGGGGTCTCCCCA
>NW_017201343.1:0-6720 GCF_001704415.2 Capra hircus | reverse complement strand
GAAGGAAACGCCGGGAATTCTTTCCCATCCACGCAGGGATTGGATCCCTCCTCTCGAGCTAGGAGGCGGAAACGGGGCTCCTCTCGATGTGGGCGGGACGCTCGTGTCCTCTCGAGTGGCCGACAGGGATGTCGAGAAATTTCTTGAGTTGCAGCAAGGGTGTGAAGGACCCTTTGGAAGTTCCAGACGTTAGGTGTGATTAGCCTCGAGACGCCTCAGCGGAAATGGGCCTCATCTCACCTGGAGGGGAGAACCTCCTGGATTTTTCTCGAGTTGCGCAGGTGCTCTCGACCTACGACCGGACGTCAAGTACGCGCTCTGGTGGCCTCAGGAAAGGCCAGTCCCTTGCGAGTTGCTCGGGGATCACTCGGGATTCCTCTCTCGTCGATGCCGGGCCTAAGACCTTGTGTGGAGTCGGTGCCGGAACCTGAGGATTCCACTCCAGTGCTGACATGGATCTTGGGTACTTCTGGAGTCTCCCCAGTGGAGTCAGTCCTCGTCTCGAGTGGGGGCATGCACGAGCGCTTTTCTCCGAGCTGTAGCAGCAATGTCACACTTCTATTCGCATGGATCAAGGGATCTGTGGCTTTCCCTCGAGGCTTTCCCACAAGGCTTTCCCACGAGGATTTCCCACAGGGCTGTCGCACGTGCCACGTGGTGTGAGTCGATCCTCGCTTGAAAGTCGAGGCAGTGCAGGGAAAACAGGTTTCCCTGGAATGGACTGAGAAATCTGGGGACTCTGGGAATGGGGGAACGACCCTGGAGTTCCTCTCGCCTTTCCTGTGGAGAGTGCCTCCTCTTGAGATTCAACGGGAACGCTGGAATTTCTTTCCCGACCACGCAGGGAAAGGATCCCTCCTCTCGAGCTAGGAGGCGGAAACGGGCTCCTCTGGATGTGGGCGGAACTCCGTGCTTCCTCTCGAGTGGAGACGGGTATGTCGGGAAACTTCTTGAGTTGCAGCAAGGGTGTGAAGGACCCGTTGGAAGTTCCAGAGGTTAGGTGTGATTAGCCTCGAGACGCCTCAGCGGAAATGGACCTCATCTTGCCTGGAGGGGAGAACCTCCTGGATTTTCTCGAGTTGCGGCAGGTGCTCTCGACTTACGACGGGGAACACAGGGACCCCTCTGGTGGCCTCAGGAAAGGCCAGTCCCCATGCGAGTTGCACGGGGCCCTCTAGGGATTCCTCTCCCGTCGATGCCGGGGCCTAAGACCTTGTGTGGAGTCGGTGCCGGAACCTGAGGATTCCTCTCCAGTGCTGACATGGATCTTGGGGTACTTCTGGAGTCTCCCCCAGGGGAGTCAGTCCTCCTCTAAGTGGTGGCATGCACGTGCGCTTTCCTCCCGAGCTGTAGCAGCAGTGTCACGCTTCCCTTCGCGTGGATCAAGGGATCTGTGGCTTTCCCTCCAGGCTTTCCCAGGAGGCTTTTCCACGATGCTTTCCACAGGGCTGTCCCACGTGCCACCGTGGTGTGAGTCGATCCTCGGCTTGAAAGTCGAGGCAGTGCAGGGAAAACAGGTTTCCCTGGAATGGACTGAGAAATCTGGGGGACTCTGGGAATGGGGGAACGACCCTGGAGTCCTCTCGCCTTTCCTGTGGAGAGTGCCTCCTCTTGAGATGCAACGGGAACGCCAGAAATTCTTTCCCGAACACGCAGGGAAAGGATCCCTCCTCTCGAGCTAGGAAGCTGAAACGGGGCTCCTCTGGATGTGGGCGGACTCTCGTGCTTCCTCTCGACTGGAGACGGGTATGTCGGGGAACTTCTTGAGTTGCAGCAAGGGTGTGAAGTACCCTATGGAAGTTCCAGAGGTTAGGTGTGATTAGCCTCCAGACGCCTCAGCGGAAATGGGCCTCATCTCGCCTGGAGGGGAGAACCTCTTGGATTTTCTCGAGTTGTGGCAGGTGCTCTCGACTTACGACGGGGACCTCAGGGACCCGCTCTGGTGGCATATCGAAAGGACGGTCCCCATGCGAGTTACTCGGGGGCCTCTAGGGATTCCTCTCCCGTCGATGCCGGAGCATAAAACCTTGTGTGGAGTAGGTGCGGAACCGGAGGATTCCTCTCCAGTGCTGACATGGATCTTGGGTACTTCTGGAGTCTCCCCAGGGGAGACAGTCCTCGTCTCGAATGGGGGCATGAACGTGCGCTTTCCTCCCGAGCTTTAGCAACAGTGTCGCGCTTCCCTTCGCGAGTATCAAGTGATCTGTGGCTTTCCCAAGAGGCTTTCCCACGAGGCTTTCCCACGAGGCTTTCCCACAGGGCTGTCCCACGTGCCACCGTGGTGTGAGTCGATCCTCGCTTGAAAGTCGAGGCAGTGCAGGGAAAACAGGTTTCCCTGGAATGGACTGAGACATCTGGGGGCTCTGGAATGGTGAAACGACCCTGGAGTTCCTCTCGCCTTTCCTGTGGAGAGCGCCTCCTCTTGAGATGCGACGGGAACGCGGGAATTCTTTCCCGACCACGCAGGGAAAGTATCCTCCTCTCTAGCTAGGAGGCGGAAACGGGTCTCCTCTGGATGTGGGCGGGACTCTCGTGCTTCCTGTCGAGTGGAGACGGCATGTTGGGGAACTTCTTGAGTTGCAGCAAGGGTGTGAATGACCCTTTGGAAGTTCCAGAGTTTAGGTGTGATTAGCCTCGAGACCCTCAGCGGAAATGGGCCTCATCTCGCCAGGAGAGGAGAACTCCTGGATTTTCTCGAGTTGCAGCAGGTGCTCTCGACTTACGACGGTGACATCAGGGACCCCTCTTGTGGCCTCACGAAAGGGAAGTCCCCATGCGAGTTGCTCATGGGTCTCTCGGGATTCGTCTCCCGTCGATGCCGGGACCTAAGATCTTGTGTGGAGTCTGTGCCAAAACCTGAGGATTCCTCTCCAGTGCTGACATGTATCTTGGGGTATTTCTGGAGTCTCCCCAGGGGAGTCAGTCCTCGTCTCGAGTCGGGGCATGCACGTGCGCTTTCCTCCGAGCTGTAGCAGCAGTGTTGAGCTTCCCTTCGCGAGGATCAAGGGATCTGTGGCTTTCCCTCGAGGCTTTCCCACGACGCTTTCCACGACGCTTTCCCACAGGACTGTCCCACCTGCCACCTTGGTGTGAGTCGAACCTCTTCTTGAAAGTCGAGGCAGTGCAGGGAAAACAGGTTTCCCTGGAATGGACTAAGACATCTGTGGGACTCTGGGAATGGTGGCACGACCCTGGAGTTCCTCTCGCCTTCCCTGTGGAGAGCGCCCCCTCTTGAGATGCGATGGGAACGCCGGGAATTCTTTCCCGACCACGCAGGGAAAGGATCCCTCCTCTCGAGCTAGGAGTCGGAAACGGGGCTCCTCTGGATGTGGGCGGGACTCTCGTTCTTCCTCTCGAGTGGAGACTGGTATGTTGGTGATCTGCTTGAATTGCAGAAAGGGTGTGAAGGACCCTTTGGAAGTTCCAGAGGTTAGGTGTGATTAGCCATGAGAGAACTCAGTGGAAATGGGCCTCATCTCGCCAAGAAGGGAGAACCTCCTGGATTTTCTCAAGTTGCGGCAGGTGCTCTCGAATTACTACGGGGACCTCAGGGACCCGCTCTGGTGGCCTCAGGAAAGGCCAGTCCCCATGCGATTTGCTCGGGTCCCTCTCGGGATTCCTCTCCCATCGATGCCAGGGCCTAAGACCTTGTGTGGAGTCGGTGTCGGAAACTGAGAATTCCTCTCCAGTTCTGACATGGATCTTGGGTACTTCTGGAGTCTCCCCAGGGGAGTCAGTCCTCGTCTCGAGTGGGGCATGCACGTGCACTTTCCTCCCGAACTGTAGCAGCAGTGTCACGCTTCCCTTCCCGTGTATCCTAGGATCAGTGGCTTTCCCTCGAGGCTTTAAGCGAGGCTTTCCCACGACGCTTTCCCACCAGGCTTTCCCACGACGCTTTCCCAAGGATGTCCCACGTGCCACCGTGGTGTCAGTCGATCCTCGTCTTGAAAGTTGAGTCAGTGCCGGGAAAACAGGCTTCCGTGGAATGGACTGAGACATCTGGGGGATCTGGGAATGGTGGCACGACCCTGGAGTACCTCTCGCCTTTCCTGTGGAGAGCGCTCCCTCTTGAGATGTGACGGGAACGCCGGGAATTCTTTCCCGACCACGCAGGGAATGGATCCCTCCTGTTGAGCTATGAGGCGGAAACGGGGCTCATCTGGATGTGGGCGGGACACTCGTGCTTCCTCTCGAGTGGAAACGGGTATGTCGGGGAACTTCTTGAGTTGCAGAAAGAGTGTGAAGGACGCTTTGTAACTTCCAGAGGTTAGGTGTGATTAGCCTCGAGACGTCTCAGCAGAAATGGTCCTCATCTCGCCTGAAAGGGAGAACCTCCTGGATTTATTCAAGTTGCGGCAGGTGCTCTCGACCTACGACGGGCCCTCAGGGACCCTCTCTGGTGGCCTCAGGAAAGGCCAGTCCCCATGCAAGTTGCACGGGACCTCTCGGGATTCCTCTCCCTTCGGTGCCGGGGCCTAAGAACTTGTGTGGAGTCGGTGCCGGAAACTGAGGTTTCCTCTCCAGTGCTGACATGGATTTTGGAGTACTTCTGGAGTCTCCCCAGGGGAGTCAGTCCTTGTCTCGAGTGGGAGCATGCACGTGCGCTTTCCTCCCGAGCTGCAGCAGCAGTGTCATGGTTCCCTTCGCGTGGATCAAGGGATCTGTGGCTTTCCCTCGAGGCTTTCCCAAAGGGCTGTCCCACGTGCCACCGTGGTGTGAGTCGATCCTCGTCCTGAAAGTCGAGGCAGTGTAGGGAAAAAAGTTTCCCTGGAATGGACTGAGACATCTGGGGACTCTGGAATGGTGGCACGACCCTGGAGTTCCGCTCGCCTTTCCTGTGGAGAGCGCCTCCTCTTGAGATGCGACGGGAACGCCGGAATTCTTTCCCGACCATGCAGGGAAAGGATCCCTCTCTCGAGCTAGGAGGCGGAAAACGGGTTCCTCTAGATGTGGGCGGGACTCTCGTGCTTCCTCTCGAGTGGAGACGGTAATGTCAGCGAACTTCTTGAGTTGCAGCAAGGGTGTGAAGGACCCTTTGGAAGTTCCAGAGGTTTGGTGTGATTAGCCTCGAGACGCCTCAGCGGAAATGGGCCTCATCTCGCCTGGAAGGGAGAACCTCCTGGATTTTCTCGAGTTGCGGCAGGTGCTCTTGACTAACGACGGGGACATCAGGAACCCGCTCTGGTGGCCTCAGGAAAGGCAGGTCCCCATACGAGTTGCTCGGGGCCTCTCGGGATTCCTCTCCCCTGATGCCGGGGCCTAAGCCCTTGCGTGGAGTCGGTGCCGGAACCTGAGGATTCCTCTCCAGGGCTGACATGGACCTTGGGGTACTTCTGGAGTCTCCCCAGGGGAGTCAGTCCTCGTCTCGAGTGTGGGCATGCAAGTGCGCTTTCCTCCCGAGCTTTAGCAGCAGTGTCACGCTTCCCTTCGCTTGGATCAAGGGATCTGTGGCTTTCCCTCGAGGGTTTCCCATGAGGCTTTCCCACGAGGCTTTCCACAGGGTGTTCCCCCGTGCCACCATGGTGTGAGTGGATCCTCGGCTTGAAAGTCGAGGCAGTGCAGGGAAAACAGGTTTCCCTGAATAGACTGAGACATCTGGGGACTCTGGGAATGGTGGCATGACCCTGGAGTTCCTCTCGGCTTTCCTGTAGAGAGGGCCTCCTCTTGAGATGCGACGCAACCGCCGGGAATTCTTTCACGACGACGCAGGGAAAGGATCCCTCTTCTCGAGCTTGGAGGCGGAAACTGGGCTCCTCTGGATTGGGCGGGACTCTCGTGCTTCCTCTTGAGTGGAGACAGGTATGTCGGGGAACTTCTTTAGTTGCAGCAAGGGTGTGAAGGACCCTTTGGAAGTTCCAGAGGTTAGGTGTGATTAGCCTGGGGACGCCTCAGAGGAAATGGTCCTCATCTCCCCTGGAGGGGAGAACCTCCTGCATTTTCTTGAGTTGCTGCAGGTGTTCTCGCGTTACGACGGGGACCTCAGGGACCCGCTCTGGTGGCCTCAGGAAAGGCCAGTCCCCATGCGTGTTGCTCGGGCCTATCAGGATTCCTTTCCCATCGATGCCGGGGCCTAAGACCTTGTGGGGAGTCGGTGCCGGAACCTGAGAATTCCTCTCCAGTGCTGACTTGGATCTTGGGGTACTTCTGGAGACTCCACAGGGGAGTCAGTCCTTGTCCCGAGTAAGGGCATGCACGTGTGCTTTCCTCCCGAGCTGTAGCAGCAGTGTCACGCTCCCCTTCGCGTGGATCAAGGGATCTGTGGCTTTCCCTCCAGGCTTTCCCATGAGACTTTCCCACGAGGCTTTCCCCACAGGGCTGTCCCACGTGCCACCGTCGTGTGAGACGATCCTCGGCTTGAAAGTCGAGGCAGTGCAGGGAAAACAGGTTTCCCTGGAATGGCCTGAGACATCTGGGGACTCTGGGAATGGTGGAACGACCCTGGAGTTCCTCACGCCTTTCCTGTGTAAGCGTCCCCTCTTGAGATGCGACGGGAACGCCGAGAATTCTTTCCCGACCACGCAGGGAAAGGATCCCCCCTCTCGAGCTATGAGGCGGAAACGGGGCTCCTCTGGATGTGGGCGGGACTCTCGTGCTTCCTCTCGAGTGGAGACGGGTATGTCGGGGTACTTCTTGTGTTGCAGCAAGGATGTGAAGAACGTTTGGAAGTTCCAGAGTTTAGATGTGATTAACCTGGGGACTCCTCAGAGGAAATGGCCTCAT
>NW_017201342.1:0-6721 GCF_001704415.2 Capra hircus | reverse complement strand
GAGTCGGACACGACTGGCAACTTCCCTTTCACTTTCTATCACTGTCAGGGCTGAAAAGCAAGCCAGTAACAATTTCTTAAAAGGAGACAGATCTACTGTATAGGCGTATGGAACTTTGCTCAGTGTCATGTGGCAGCCTGGATGGGAGGGAAGTTTGGGGGAGAATGGGTACATTATATGTATGGCTGAGTCTCTGCACGCTTCACCTTAAATTATCACAACTCATTAATCGGTGATAGTTCAATACAAAGAAGTTTAAAAATATTTTTTTTGAAAAAAGGAGAACGGTTAACTGTACTTTTAAAAAATCTTAGGAATATATACTGGGCTTCCCTGGTTGCTCCCCAGTAAGAATCTGCCTGCAATGCAGGAGACACGGATTCAATCCCTAAGGTAGGAAGACCCCCTGGAGAAGGGAATGGCTACCCTCTCCAATGTCCTTGCCTGGGGAGTCTTGTGGAGTGAAGAGCTGGGCAGGCTATAGTCCATGTGGTTGTAGAAGTTGGACACAACTTAGCAAATAAACCACCACCACCACCACCAGGGATACATGCTATCACATATCTATCAGTGCTTGCCTGATGTGATACAGAGCAAACCTATCTCCACAGATATCATGGGCACTCATGGAATTTTTCTGGTTCGTAAATTCCAAGAGGCTAAGCAGTTGCTCTGCAACCCAGAACACAAGGGCACTTTCTTTTCTTTGGGGCTCTATTAAAAATTGGCAGCTTTAGGCATTACTTGGTAAGTGGATTAGAACATCCTGAAATGTGATATATGTTGTCTCTAGAACCAAAGCTCCTCCCAAGAGCTATCACTCTTTTTATGGTGGTAATAGAAAGCACAGTAAAAGTTCTAGATGAGATACCTTGATATGCCCATTGGACCCCCTAGTAAATCAACCAAGATCCCTGAATTTCCATGAGAATTTTCTGCACCCTCTAGGACACATATGTCTTAACAAGGCAATTGGCCTGATGTCACTAATGTAGTGGACAAACAAATGTAATATCCTATGTAATAGTTCCCTACAGAACCTGAGGCAACAGAGAGCAAGAGTCAATACAACCTGAGGAAGGATGATGACAAGACTCTGCTCAATAGCTGTGTACTAAATACTAGGTGCTGAGTTGATTTACTCTAATGTAGTCCAACTGGGACAGCAATTGAAATTTGAGTCACCAACTGATTAATTTCATGAAAATCAACTAATATTCTGAAAGATCTATATGTCTTCTGCATAAAAAATAGGTGAGTTAAATTAGAATGTGATTTTTAAAATGCATCCTATATCTTTCAAGTAGTTAGTGATGGCAATAAGTTTTGCACTTGCCCGTGATTTGACATGCTGTTGCTGCTGCTAAGTCACTTCAGTTGTGTCCGACTCTGTGTGACCCCGTAGACAGCAGCCCACCAGGCTCCCTGGTCCCTGGGATTCTCCAGGCAAGAACACTGAGTGGGTTGCCATTTCCTTCTCCAATGCATGAAAGTGAAAAGTGAAAGTGAAGTCACTCAGTCATGTCCAACTCTTAGCGACCCCATGGACCACCGCCTACCAGGCTCCTCCGTCCATGGGATTTTCCAGGCAAGAGTACTGGAGTGGTTGCCATTGCCTTCTCCAGAGTTGACATGAGTTTTCACTTTCTGCTATGGTAAGAGAAGTACTTCCTCGGCTTCTAAATTTTCCCATCCTACTATAGTGGTCCTCTTCTGATAGAAAGCCATCAGAAAACCAATGTGGGGACTCTGCCAGTAGTTATGTCTATCCTAAATATGCATTCATAAAATTAATAATATTCTGGAATAATAATCACGGGGTGTCAGAAGGACATTGGCTAAAACTCTATTTTCTGAACACAGTAAAACCAAATTCATACTGAGACATTTTGAAGCCTTGTGTATTGGTGGTTGTTTGGGACCAAGGTTCAAAAATATTTTATAAATCTGAGCCATCCCCCTTACTATATGGTCACTCTGGCAAATATCCTCAGGTCACTCTGTGGAAGACTGAAACAAACATTTACAGTATACACTTGTGGCAATTCTGTGGGGAATTTCCATAAGGGAAATTGCCACTTCTATTCAAAAGCTTCTGTGAACTGGATCAAACCGGGCATGATCCAGTTATGACTCCACTGAGTCACTGAGTGATGTCTCCTTTCAGATCTCTGCTTACTAAACCTTGGCGTTTTATTTACTTTCAGCTGAGCTAGGTCTCCATTTCTGCTCGTGGGCCTTCTCTAGTTGTCATGAGCAGGCTGCTCTTTCCTGTGGTTCCCAGGCTTCTCCTTGTGACTTCTCTTGTTGCTGAGCACGGGCTCTAGGCACGTGGGCTTCAGCAGTTGTGGTGCACGGCTTCCATTGCTCCGTGGCATGTAGCAGCATCTTTCTGGCCAGGATCGAGCCTGTGTCCCCAGTGTTGGCAGGCAGAGGCAGCAGGTTCTGAACCACTGGACTACCAGGGAAGACCAACCTTGTATTTTTAATGAAACCAGGTCAAGTAGACATTATAAGAGAATCAAGCAAAAATTTTAGTTGGTTGCTCAACTATCAAAACCTAGAGTATCAGAGTCAAGTTACTTTGCTCCACCCTTTACCATCTACAGAGAGACAGAATACCTTCTTGTCTCTGGCTTCTGCCATTCACTCTTCAAAACTGAGAAGTACATTTCAGTGGCACTATCTTTCACAGTCGTCTCCAGCCTGCAGTAAAGAGCTAGCTCTATTCTTTCTAAGATGCCACATCAATCAAAGCTTTGGTGAAGGACTATTCTCTAAAACTCTTCTAAGGGATACAGTAAGGCCATAGATGTAAAAGTTTCCCATAATTAATATTCTCTGATCTTATTTCCAAGCTTTCAGATATTTCAGTCAACATCATACTAAAGAAATCCTGGCACCTCATACTTATTAATTTAGGTCATTGATATGTTAAGATTTAAGTCAGCAGTCTGAGTAAACTATTGAAGTCTCTCCTAGCTGCTTGTGGCAACACAGTTACTCCAGGATGTCTGATAAGGGTGCCTTTTCAATAAACCAGCCTTATACATGTATTTTTAATTGTTGTTATTCATTTGTTTTGTCCTGCTATAAACCCCTTAGAATTATTTTTACCAACATTATGCCCTGATTTCTGTGAATATAAAATTTGGAAAACATTGCTTTTGCTTCAGCGTATGGTGCCAACTCCTCCTGGATTTGCATTTGTAATCATCCCCACATCTGTGCTCAGCTTCTGATTACATGTTTGGAAGCAATGAGAAGAGTGGGGGTGGGTCTTAAAGAGAATTGGCATTGCCTTACAAGGGGATGCTTCATTGAGGCAATTCAGAATCATCAAGCAAAGTGAGGCTAACATCCCGGGATAGGGAAAGATAACACTGCTTCTGATGGAAACCAAGGATCAGTGAAAGTAAGCAGTGTAAGCTCTCTTACTCACTGGAATCCACTGGAAAATTCTTATTCCAGTTCTACTCATTCTTAACCAGTACTCCATCTTTTGCAGGAGGCAAAGCAAAGCTAAAAATTCCATTTGCCTTGTAAATCTGCAATTTACAAGACCAAATCTTATTTCTGGTTCTGTACTTATAGGTGTATCTACTAAGTTACTTAAAAATATATTTTTAAGGGTAATAATAAAAAGATCTTGCTTCTCCGATCATGCCATAAGCTTGTCTTTAGTAGGCACTTTATTTCCTAATTACCATTTCTATGGACTCTTCTGTTTTCTGCTGATGACAGTCATATAACCTTCCATTGACTAATCCCAGGTTCCCATGTGTGAGAGTCTGTATCCTGGATCCATGTTTTTATATACTGAATCAGATAGAGTTTGCTCAGGAAAACAGAAAGCACACTAAGTATTATAAACAGGAGGCATTTCATATAAGAAATTAGATACAAAACATTTGAAAATCTAGGATGAGGAGGTTAGCAATGAACTGCTAGACTTCAGAAATTGTGAAGTGAGGAATTGCAAGAAACTGCTGTTTGTTTCCTAGCTGCCTTTAGCATTAAAATGGGTGATCCAACAGAAAATATTGGTAAAAATATCCATCTGTTCTTTTATAATCTGACAAACCTATTTGCTGCTGCTCATTCAATAACAGTGGTTCCTTTCCCTCTTCCTGGCAGGAGATGATTCTCCATGGGTTTCCAGCATCTCAGTACATCTTGCAAATAAAGGTACTGACTGACTTTATTCTAGGCCATCTTTTTAAGGATGTTTATGTGGCAAGAGGGCTTCCAAGGTGGTTTAGTGGTAAAGAACCTACTGTCAATGCAGGAGACGTAGGTTTAATCACTGGGTCAGGAAGATCCTCTGGAGAAGAAAATGACAGCCCACTCCAGTGTTCTTGCCTGGAAAATTCCATGAACAGAGGATCCTGGTGGGCTGCAGTCTGTGGGGTACCAAACAGTAAGATAGGACTGAGTGACAGCACTCCCCCACACACCATGCACACACCCAGCTGGCAAGGAGCCTTGAAGACAGATATCCGCTCTCGCTTCAGGGCAAAGACCAGATAGGATTACTGCTCTAAATTCAGAGTTCAGTTCAGTTTAGTCGCTCAGTCGTGTCCGACTCTTTGCGACCCCATGAATCGCAGCACGCCAGGCCTCCCTGTCCATCACCTACTCCCGGAGTTCACTCAGACTCAAGTCCATCGAGTCAGTGATGCCATCCAGCCATCTCATCCACCGTCATCCCCTTCTGCCCCCAATCCCTCCCAGCATCAAAGTCTTTTCCAGTGAGTCAACTCTTCGCATGAGGTGGCCAAAGTACTGGAGTTTCAGCTTTAGCATCATTCCTCCCAAAGAAATCCCAGGGCCGATCTCCTTCAGAATGGACTGGTTGGATCTCTTTGCAGTCCAAGGGACTCGCAAGAGTCTCCTCCACCACAGTTCAAAAAGCATCAGTTCTTCGGCGCTCAGCCTTCTTCCAGTCCAACTCTCACATCCATGCATGACCACAGGAAAAACCATAGCCTTGACTAGATGGACCTTAGTCGACAAAGTAATGTCTCTGCTTTTGAATATGCTATCTAGGTTGGTCATAACTTTTCTTCCAAGGAGTAAGCGTCTTTTAATTTCATGGCTGCAGTCACCATCTGCAGTGATTTGGGATCCCCAAAAATAAAGTCTGACACTATTTCCACTGTTTCCCCATCTATTTCCCATGAAGTGATGGGCCCGGATACTTTCTGCCATAAGGGTGGTGTCATCTGCATATCTGAGGTGATTGATATTTCTCCCGGCAATCTTGATTCCAGCTTGTGTTTCTTCCAGTCCAGCATTTCTCATGATGGACTCTGCATAGAAGTTAAATAAGCAGGGTGACAATATACAGCCTTGATATACTCCTTTTCCTATTTGAAACCAGTCTGTTGTTCCATGTCCAGTTCTAACTGTTGCTTCCTGACCTGCTTACAGGTTTCTCAAGAGGCAGGTCAGGTGGTCTGGTATTCCATCTCTTTCAGAATTTTCCACAGTTTATTATGATCCACACAGTCAAAGCTTTGGCATAGTCAATAAAGCAGAAATAGATGTTTTTCGGAACTCTCTTGCTTTTTCGATGATCCAGCGGATGTTGGCAATTTGATCTCTGGTTCCTCTGCCTTTTCTAAAACCAGCTTGAACATCAGGGAGTTCACGGTTCATGTATTGCTGAAGCCTGGCTTGGAGAATTTTGAGCATTATTTTACTAGCATGTGAGATGAGTGCAATTGTGCGGTAGTTTGAGCATTCTTTGGCATTGCCTTTCTTTGGATCGGATTGAAAACAGACCTTTTCCAGTCCTGTAGCCACTGCTGAGGTTTCCAAATTTGCTGGCATATTGAGTGCAGCACTTTCACAGCATCATCTTTCAGGATTTGAAATAGCTTAACTGGAATTCCAATACTTCCGCTAGCTTTGTTCGTAGTGATACTTTCTAAGGTCCACTTGACTTCACATTCCAGGATGTCTGGCTCTAGATGAGTGATCACACCATCGTGATTATCTGGGTGGTGAAGATATTTTTTGCACAGTTCTGTGTATTCTTGCCACCTCTTCTTAATATCTTCTGCTTCTGTTAGGTCCATACCATTTCTGTCCTTTATCGAGCCCATGTTTGTAAGACCATGGCTGTCTGGGGAGGCCTTACAAATAGCTGTGAAAAGAAGAGAGGCGAAAAGCAAACGAAAAAAAGGAAAGATATAAGCATCTGAATGCAGAGTTCCAAAGAATAGCAAGAAAAGAGAAGAAAGCCTTCTTCAAGCACTCAGGATGCAAAGAAATAGAGGAAAGAACTGATTGGGAAAGACTAGAGATCTCGTCAAATTCAGAGTTACTCTCCTTTAATCTATTGCTGCTGCTAAGTCACTTCTGTCGTGTCCGACTCTGTTCGACCCATAGACAGCAGCCCACCAAGCTCCGACGTCCCCCGGATTCTCCAGGCAAGAACACTGGAGTGGGTTACCATTTCCTTCTCCAATGCATGAAAGTGAAAAGTGAAAGTGAAGTTGCTCAGCCGTGTCCGACTCTTCGCGACCCCATGGACTGCAGCCCTACCAGGCTCCTCACTCCATGGGCTTTTCCAGGCAAGAGTCCTGGAGTGGGTGCCATTGCCTTCTCCACTCCTTTAATCTACTCCACTGTGTATGCAGGTATCACCCAGCCCTCCTTTCATTGTCCTGTGGGATTTGTGTCTGGCGGAACCAATGCAAATGTTTATTCTCTA
>NW_017201341.1:0-6721 GCF_001704415.2 Capra hircus | reverse complement strand
CCTGGATGTTCTCGAGTTGCGGCAGGTGCTCTCGACTTACGTCGGGGACCTCAGGGACCCCGCTCTGGTGCCTCAGGAAAGGCCAGTCCTCATGCGAGTTGCTCGGCGCCCTGTCGGGATTCCTCTCCCATCGATGCCAGGGCCTAAGACCTTGTGTGGAGTCGGTGCCGGACCTGAGGATTCCTCTCCAGTGCAGACATGGATATTGGCGTACTTCTGGAGTCTCCCCAGGGGAATCAGTCCTCGTCTCGAGTGGGGGCATGCACGTGCGCTTTCCTCCAGAGCTGTAGCAGCAGTGTCACGCTTCCCTTCACGTGGATTTAGGGATCAGGTGGCTTTCCATTTCGAGGCTTTCCCACGAGGCTTTCCCACAGGCTTTCCACAGGGCTGTCCCTCGTGTCACCGTGGTGTGAGTCGATCCTCGGCTTGAAAGTCGAGGCAGTGCAGGGAAAAGAGGTTTCCCTGGAATGGACACAGACATCTGGGGAACTCTGGGAATGGTGGCACGACCTGGAGTTCGTCTCACCTTTCCTGTGGAGAGCGCCTCCTCTTGAGATGCCACGGAAACGCCGGGAATTCTTTCCCGAGCACGCAGGGAAAGGATCCCTCCTCTCGAGGTAGGAGGCGGAAACGGGGCTACTGTCGATGTGGGTGGGGCTTGGCTTCCTCTCGAGTGGAGACGGGTATGTCGGGGAACTTCTTGAGTTGCAGCAAGGGTGTGAAGGACCCTTTGGAAATTCCAGAGGTTAGGTGTGATTAGCCTCGAGACACCTCAGTGGAAATGGCCGCATCTCGCCTGGACGGGAGAACATCCTGAATGTTCTCGAGTTGCAGCAGGTGCTCTCGACTTACGACGGGGACCTCAGGGACCCGCTCTGGTGGCCTCAGGAAAGGCCAGTCCCTATGGGAGTTGCCAGGGGACCTCTCGGGATTCCTCTCCCGTCGAAGCTGGGGCCTAAGATATTGTGCGGAGTGGGTGCCGGTACCTGAGGATTCCTCTCCAGTGCTTACGTGGATCTTGGGGTACTTCTGGAGTCTCCCCATTGGAGTCAGTCCTGGACTCGAGTGGGGGCATGCACGTGCGTTTTCCTCTCGAGCTGTAGCAGCAGTGTCACACTTCCATTCGCGTGGATCAAGGGATCTGTGGCTTTCCCTCGTGGCTTTCCCACGATGCTTTCCCACGAGGCTTTCCCACGAGGCTTTCCCACAGGGCGGTCCACATGCCACCGTGGTGTGAGTCGATCCTCGGCTTGAAAATCGACGCAGTGCAGGGAAAACAGGTTTCCCTGGAATGGACGGAGACATCTGGGGGACTCTGGGAATGGTGGCAGGACCCTGGAGTTCCTCTCCCTTTCCTGTGGAGAGCGCCTCCTCTTGAGATGGGAGAGGAATGCCGGGAATTCTTTCCAGAGCACGCAGGGAAAGGATCCCTCCTCTCGAGCTAGGAGGCGGAAACGGGGCTCCTCTGGATGTGGGCGGGACTCTCGTGCTTCCTCTCGAGTGGAGACGGGTATGTCGGGGAACTTCTTGAGTTGCAGCAAGGGTGTGAAGGACCCTTTGAAAGTTCCAGAGGTTAGGTGTTAATAGCCTCGAGACGCCTCAGGGGAAATGGGCCTCACCTCGCCTGGAGGGGAGAACCTCCTGGATTTTCTCGAGTTGCGGCAGGGTCTCGACTTACGACGGGGACCTCAGGGACCCGCACTGGTTTCCTCAGGAAAGGCCAGTCCCCATGCGAGTTTCTCAGGGGCCTCTCGGGATTCCTCTCCCATCGATGCCAGGGCCTAAGACCTTGTGTGGAGTCGGTGCCGGAACCTGAGGATTTCTCTCCAGTGCAGACATGGATATTGGCGTACTTCTGGAGTCTCCCCAGGGGAATCAGTCCTCGTCTCGAGTGGGGGCATGCACGTGCGCTTTCCTCCAGAGCTGTAGCAGCAGTGTCACGCTTCCATTCGCGTGGATCTAGGGATCAGGGGCTTTCCCTGGAGGCTTTCCCACGAGGCTTTCCCACGAGGCTTTCCCACAGGGCTGTCCCACGTGCCACCGTGGAGTGAGTCGATCCTCGGCTTGACAGTCGAGGCAGTGCTGGGAAAACAGGTTTCCCTGGAATGGACTGAGACATCTGGGGGACTCTGGGAATGGGGCCTGATCCTGGAGTTCTTCTCGCCTTTCCTGTGGAGAGCGCCTCCTCTTGAGATGCGACGGGAACGCTAGGAATTCTTTCTCAACCACGCAGGGAAAGGATCCCTCCTCTCGAGCTAGCAGGCGGAAACGGGGCCACTCTGGATATGGACGCGACTCTCCGATTCCTCTAGAGTGGAGACGGGTATGTCGGGGAACTTCTTGAGTTGCAGCAAGGGTGTGAAGGACCCTTTGGAAATTCCAGAGGTTAGGTGTGATTAGCCTCGAGACACCTCAGCGGAAATGGGCCTCATATCGCCTGGAGGGGAGAACGTCCTGAATTTCTCCAGTTGCAGCAGGTGCTCTCGACTTACGACGGGGACCCCAGGGACCCGCTCTGGTGGCCTCAGGAAAGGCCAGTCCCTATGCGAGTTGCCAGGGGACCTCTCGGGATTCCTCTCCCGTCGAAGCTGGGGCCTAAGATATTGTGTGGAGTGGGTGAGGCTTTCCCTCGAGGCTTTCCCACGAGGCTTTCCCACAGGGCTGTACCACGTGCCACTGTGGTGTGAGTCGATCCTCGACTTGAAAGTCGAGGCAGTGCAGGGAATACAGGTTTCCCTGGAATGGACTGAGACATCTGGGGGACTCTGGGAATGGTGGCACGACCCTGGAGTTCCTCTCGCCTTTCCTCTGGAGAGCGCCTCCTCTTGAGATTCGACGGGAATGCTGCGACTTCTTTCCCGACCACGCAGGGAAAGGATCAAACCTCTCGAGCTAAAAGGTGGAATCGGGGCTCCTCTGGATGTGGGCGGGACTCTCGTGCTTCCTCTCGAGTGGAGACGGGTATGTCGGGGAAATTCTTGAGTTGCATCAAGGGTGTGAAGGACCCTTTGGAAGTTCCAGAGTTTAGGTTTGATTAGCCTCGAGACGCCTCTGCGGAAATGGGCCTCATCTCGCCTGGAGGGGAAAACCTCCTGGATTTTCTCCAGTTGCTGCAGGTGCTCTCGACGTACGACGGGGATCACAGGGACCCGCTCTGGTGGCCTCAGTTAAGGCCAGTCCACATGCGCGTTTCTCGGGGGCCTCTCGGGATTCCTTTCCCATCGATGCCGGGACCTAAGACCTTGTGTGGAGTCGGTGCCTGAACCTGAGGGATTCCTCTCCAGTGCTGACATGGATCTTGGGCTACTTCTGGAGACTCCCCAGGGGAGTCAGTCCTCGTCTCATGTGGGGGCATGCACGTGCGCTTGCCTCCAGAGCTGTAGCAGCAGTGTCACGCTTCCGTTCGCGTGGATCAAGGGATCTGTGGTTTTCCCTCGAGGTTTTCCCTCGAGGCTTTCCCACGAGGCTTTCCCACGAGGCCTTTCACACAGGGCTGACCCACGTGTCACCGCTGTGTGAGTCGATCCTCGGCCTTGAAAGTCGAGGCAAGTGCAGGGAAAACAGATTTCCCTGGAATGGACTGAGACATCTGGGGGACTCTGGGAATGGTGGCAAGACCCTGGAGTTCCTCTCGCCTTTCCTGTGGAGATCGCCTCCTCTTGAGATGCGCCGGGAACACTGGGAACTCTTTCCCGATCACTGAGGGAAAGGATCCCTCCTCTTGAGCTAGGAGGGGGAATCGGGGCTCCTCTGAATGTGGGCGGGACTCTCGTGCTTCCTCTCGAGTGGAGCCGGGTATGATGGAGATCTTCTTGAGTTGCAGCAAGGGTGTGAAGGATCCTTTGTAACGTCCAGAGTTTAGGTGTGATTAGCTTTGAGACACCTCAGCGGAAATGGTCCTCATCTCGCCTGGAGGGGGAGAACCTCCTAGATTTACTCGAGTTGCGGCAGGTGCTCTCGACTTACGACGGGGACCTCAGGGACCTGCTCTGGTGGCCTCAGGAAAGGCCAGTCCCCAAGCGAGTTGCACGGGGGCCTCTCGGGATTCCTCTCCCATCGATGCCAGGGCCTAAGACCTTGTGTGCAGTCCGTGCCGGAACCTGAGGATTCCTCTCCAGTGCTGACATGGATCTTGGAGTACTTCTGGAGTCTCCCCAGGGGAGTCAGTCCTCGTCTCGAGTGGGGGCATGCACGTGCAATTTCCTCCCGAACTGTAGCAGCATTGTCAGGCTTCCCTTCGCGTGGATCAAGGGTATCTGTGGCTTTCCCTGGAGGCTTTCACACGAGGCTTTCCCACGAGGCTTTCCGACATGGTTGTCCCACGTGCCACCGGTGATGTGAGTCGATCCTAGGCTTGAATGTGGAAGCAGTGCAGGGAAACAGGTTTCCCTGGAATGGACTGAGACATCTGGGGGACTCTGGGAAAGGTGGCACGACCCTGGAGTTCCTCTCGCCTTTCATGTGGAGAGCGCCACCTCTTGAGAATGCGACGGGAACGCCGGGATTTCTTTCCCGATGACGCAGGGAAAGGATCCCTCCTCTCGAGCTAGTAGGCAGAAACGGGGCTCCTCTGGATGTGGGCGGGACTCTCGTGCTTCCTCTCGAGTGGAGACGGTATGTCGGGGAACATCTTGAGTTGCAGCCAGGGTGTGAAGCACCGTTTGGAAGTTCCAGAGATTATGTGTGGATTAGCCTCGAGACGCCTCAGCAGAAATGGGCCTCATCTCGCCTGGAGGGGAGAACCTCCTGGAATTTCTCGAGATAGGGCAGTTGCTCTCGACTTACGACGGGGACCTCAAGGACCCGCTCTGGGGGCCTCAGAAAAGGCCAGTCCCCATGCGAGTTGCTCGGGGCCTCTCGGGATTCCTCTCCCGTCGATGCCGGGGCCTAAGACCTTGTGTGGAGTCGGTTCCGGAATCTGAGGTTTCCTGTGCAGTTCTGACATGGATTTTGGGGTACTTCTGGAGTCTCCCCAGGGGAGTCAGTCCTCGTCTCGAGTGGGGGCATGCACCTGCGCTTTCC
This sequence comes from Capra hircus, assembly GCF_001704415.2. Classification (NCBI taxonomy): domain Eukaryota; kingdom Metazoa; phylum Chordata; class Mammalia; order Artiodactyla; family Bovidae; genus Capra; species Capra hircus. The sequence goes on along the minus strand of NW_017201341.1, from coordinate 1,699 downwards.
TCCCTAGCTGTAGCAGGAGTGTCATGCTCCAGTCGCATGGATCAAGGTATCAGTGGCTTTCCCTCGAGGCTTTCCCACGATGCTTTCCAACAAGGCTTTCCCACGAGGATTTCCCACAGGGCTGTCCCACGTGCCACCGTGGTGTTAGTCGATCCTCGGCTTGAAAGTCGAGGCAGTGCAGGGAAAACAGGTCTCCCTGGAATGGACTGAGACATCTGGGGGACTCTGGGATTGGTGGCACGACCATGGAGTTCCTCTCGCCTTTCCTCTGGAGAGCGCCACCTCTTGAAATGCGTCGGGAACGCCGGGAAATCTTTCTCGACCACGCAAGAAAGGATCCCTCCTCTCGAGCTAGGAGGCGCAAACGGGGCTCCTCTGGATGTGAGCGGGACTCTCCTGCTTCCTCTCAAGTGGAGACGGGTATGTCGGGGAACTTCTTGAGTTGCAGCAAGGGTGTGAATGACCCTTTGGAAGTTCCAGAGGATAGGTGTGATTAGCCTCGAGACGCCTCTGCGGAAATGGGCCTCATCTCGCCTGGAGGGGAGAACCTCCTGGATTTTCTCGAGTTGCGGCAGGTGCTCTCGACTTACGACGGGGACCTCAGGGACCCGCACTGGTTTCCTCAGGAAAGGCCAGTCCCCATGCGAGTTTCTCAGGGGCCTCTCGGGATTCCTCCCATCGATGCCAGGGCCTAAGACCTTGTGTGGAGTCGGTGCCGGAACCTGAGGATTCTCTCCAGTGCAGACATGGATATTGGCGTACTTCTGGAGTCTCCCCAGGGGAATCAGTCCTCGTCTCGAGTGGGGGCATGCACGTGCGCTTTCCTCCAGAGCTGTAGCAGCAGTGTCACGCTTCCATTCGCGTGGATCTAGGGATCAGGGGCTTTCCCTGGAGGCTTTCCCACGAGGCTTTCCCACGAGGCTTTCCCACAGGGCTGTCCCACGTGCCACCGTGGAGTGAGTCGATCCTCGGCTTGACAGTCGAGGCAGTGCTGGGAAAACAGGTTTCCCTGGAATGGACTGAGACATCTGGGGGACTCTGGGAATGGGGCCTGATCCTGGAGTTCTTCTCGCCTTTCCTGTGGAGAGCGCCTCCTCTTGAGATGCGACGGGAACGCTAGAATTCTTTCTACCACGCAGGGAAAGGATCCTCCTCCTCGAGCTAGCAGGCGGAAACGGGGCCACTCTGGATATGGACGCGACTCTCCGATTCCTCTAGAGTGGAGACGGGTATGTCGGGGAACTTCTTGATTTGCAGCAAGGGTGTGAAGGACCCTTTGGAAGTTCCAGAGTTTTAAGTGTGATTACCCCCTAGTTGCCTCAGCGGAAATGGGCCTCATCTCGCCTGGAGGGGAGAACCTCCTGGATTTTCTGGAGTTGCGGCAGGTGCTCTCGACTTACGATGGGGACCTCAGGGACCCGCTCTGGTGGCCTCAGGAAAGGCCAGTCCCCATGTGCGTTGCTCTGGGCCTCTCGGGATTCCTCTCCCGACGATGCCAGGGTCCTAAGACCTTGTTGGAGTCGGTGCCGGAACCTGAGGATTCCTCTCCACTTCTGACATGGATATGGGGTACTTCTGGAGTCCCCCCAGGGGTGTCAGTACTCGTCTCGAGTGGGGCCATGCACGTGCGCTTTCCTCCGAGCTGTAGCAGCAGTGTCCCGCTTCCTTCGCATGGATCAAGGGATCTGTGGCTTTCCCT
>NW_017201340.1:0-6722 GCF_001704415.2 Capra hircus | reverse complement strand
CGTCTCGGGTGGGGGCATGCACGTGCGCGTTCCTCCGAGCTTTAGCAGCAGTGTCACGCTTCCCTTCCCGGGGATCAAGGGATCTGTAGCATTCCCCCTCGAGGCTTTCCTAGGAGGTTTCCCACGAGGCTTTCCACAGGGCTGTCCCACGTGCCACCGTGGTGTGAGTCGATCCTCGCTTAAAGTCGAGGCAGTGCAGGGAAAAACAGGTTTCCCTGGAATGGACTGAGACATCCAGGGGACTCTGGGAATGGTGGCACGACCCTGGAGTTCCTCTCGCCTTTCCTGTGGAGAGCGCCTCCTCTTGAGATGTGACAGGAACACCGGGAATTCTATCCCGACCACGCAGGCGAAGGATACCTCCTCTCGAGCTAGGAGGCGGAATCGGGGCTCCTCTGGATGTGGGCGGGACTGTCGTGCTTCCTGTCGAGTGAGACGGGTATGTCGGGAACTTCTTGAGTTGCAGCAAGGGTGTGAAGGACCCTTTGGAAGTTCCAGAGGTTCGGTGAATATCCTGGAGACGCCTCAGCAGAAATGGGCCTCATCTCGCCAGGAGGGGAGAACCTCCTTGGATTTTCTCGAGTTGCGGCAGGTGCTCTCGACTTACGACGGGGACTTCAGCGACCCGCTCTGGTGGCCTCAGGAAAAGGCCAGTCCCCCATGCTAGTTGCTCTGGGGCCTCTTGGGATGCCTCTCCCGTCAATATTGGTGCCTAAGGCCTTGTGTGGAGTCGGTGCCAAAACCTGATGTTTCCTCTCCAGTGCTGACATGGATCTTGGGTACTTCTGGAGTCTCCCCAGGGGAGTCAATCCTCGTCTCGAGTGGGGCATGTACGTGCGCTTTTCCTTCCGAGCTGTAGTAGCAGTGTCACGCTTCCCTTCACGTGCAACAAGGGATCTGTGGCTTTCCCTCGAGGATTTCCCACGAGGCTTTCCCACAGGGCTGTCCCACGTGCCACCGTGCTGTGAGTCGATCCTCGGCTTGAAAGTCGAGGCAGTGCAGGGAAAACAGGTTTCCCTGGAATGGACTGAGACATCTGGGGGACTCTGGGAATGGGGCCTGATCCTTGAGTTTTTCTCGCCTTTCTGTGGAGAGCGCCTCCTCTTGAGATGCGACGGGAACGCTAGGAATTCTTTCCCGACCACGCAGGGAAAGGATCCTCCTCTCGAGCGAGCAGGCGGAAACGGGGCCACTCTGGATATGGGCGGGACTCTCGGATTCCTCTTGAGTGGAGACGGGTATGTCGGGGAACTTCTTGAGTTGCAGCAAGGGTGTGAAGGACCCTTTGGAAGTTTCAGAGGTTAGGTGTGATTAGCCTCGAGACACCTCAGCGGAAATGGGCCTCATCTCGCCTGGATGGGGGAACCTCCTGGATTTTCTCGAGTGTCGGCAGGTGCCCTCGACCTAGGACGGGGACCACAGCGACCCGCTCTGCTGGCCTCAGGAAAGGCCAGTCCCCATGCGAGTTGCTCCCGGGCCTCTAGGGATTCCTCTCCCGTCGATGCCGGGCCTAAGACCTTGTGTGGAGTAGGTGCCTGAACAGAGGATTCCTCTCCAGTGCTGACATGGATCTTGGGGTACTTCTGGAGTCTCCCAGGGGAGTCAGTCCTCGTCTCGAATGGGGGCATGCACGTGCGCTTTCCTCCCGAGCTGTAGCAGCAGTGTCGCGCTTCCCTTCGCGTGCATCAAGGAATCTGTGGCTTTCCCTCGAGGCTTTCCCACGAGGCCTTCCCACAGGGCTGTCCCACGTTCCACCGTGGTGTGAGTCGATCCTCGGCTTGAATGTCGAGGCAGTGCAGGGAAAAGAGGTTTCCCTGGAATGGACTGAGACATCTGGGGGACTCTGGGAATGTGGCACGACCTTGGAGTTCCTCTCGCCTTTCCTGGGGAGAGTGCCTTCACTTGAGATGCGACGGGAACGCCGGGAATTCTTTCCCGACCACACAGGGATAGGATCCCTCCTCTCGAGCTAGGAGGCGGAAACGGGGCTCCTCTGGATGTGGGCGGGACTCTCGTGCTTCCTCTCGAGTGGAGTCGGGTATGTCGGGGAACTACTTGACTTGCAGCAAGGGTGTGAAGGACCCTTTGGAAGTTCCAGAGTTTAGGTGTGATTAGACTCGAGACGCCTCAGCGGAAATGGGCCTCATCTCGCCTGGACGGGAGAACCTCCTGGATTTTCTCGAGTCGCGGCAGGTGCTCTCGACTTACGACGGCGACCTCAGGGACCCTCTCTGGTGGCCTCAGGAAAGGCAAGTCCCCTTGCGAGTTGCTCGGGGCTTCTTGGGGGCCTCTTGGGTTTCCTCTCCCGTCGATGCTGGGGCCCAAAACCTTGTGTGGATTCAGTGCCGGAACTTGAGGATTCCTCTCCAGTGCTGACATGGATCTTGGGGTACTTCTGGAGTCTCCCCAGGGGAGTCAATCCTCGTCTCGAGTGGGGGCATGCACGTGCGCATTCCTCCCGAGCTGTAGCAGCAGTGTCACGCTTCCCTTTGCGTGGATCAAGGGATCAGGGGCTATCCCTCGAGGCTTTCCCACGAGACTTTCCCACGAGGCTTTCCCACAGGGCTGTCCACATGCCACCGTGGTGTTAGTCGATCCTCAGCTTGAAAGTCGAGGCAGTGCAGGGAAAACAGGTTTCCCTGGAATGGACTGAGACATCTGGGGGACTCTGGAATGTGGCATGACCCTGGAGTTCCTCTCGCCTTTCCTGTGGAGAGCGCCTCCACTTGAGATGCGACAGGAACGCCGGGAATTCTTTCCCGAACACGCAGGGAAAGGATCCCTCCTCTCGAGCTAGGAGGCGGAAAACGGGGCTCCTCTGGATGTGGGCGGGACTCTCGTGCTTCCTCTCGAGTGGAGTCGGGAATGTTGCGGAACTTCTTGAGTTCCAGCAAGGATGTGAAGGACCCTTTGGAAGTTCCAGAGGTTAGGTGTGATTTGCCTCGAAACGCCTCAGCGGAAACGGGCCTCATCTCGCCTGGAGGGGAGAACCTCCTGGATTTTCTCGAGTTGCGGCAGGTGCTCTCGACTTACACGGGGACCTCAGGGACCCGCTCTGGTGGCCTCAGGAAAGGCCAGTCCCATGCGAGTTGCTCGGGGGCCTCTCGGATTCCTCTCCGTCGATGCGGGGCTAAGATCTTGTGTGGATCGGTGCCGGGAACCTAAGCATTCCTCTCCACTGCTGACATGGATCTTGGGGTATTTCTGGAGTCTCCCCAGGGGAGTCAGTCCTCATCTCGAGAAGAGGTATGTACGTGCGCTTTCCTCCCGAGCTGTAGCAGCAGTGTCACGCTTCCCTTCGCGTTGATCAGGGTATCTGTGGCTTTCCCTCGAGGCTTTCCCACGAGGCCTTCCCACAGAGCTGTCCCACGTGCCACCGTGGTGTGAGTCGATCCTCGGCTTGAAAGTCGAGGCATGCAGGGAAAACAGGTTCCCTGGAATGGACTGAGACATCTGGGGGACTCTGGAATGGTGGCACGACCCTGGAGTTCCTCTCGCTTTCCTGTGGAGAGCGCTCCGCTTGAGATTCGACGGAAGCCCGGAATTCTTCCGACCACGCAGGGGAAGGTTCCCTCCTCTCGATCTAGGAGGGGGAAACGGGGCTCCTCTGGATGTGGGCGGGACTCTCGTGCTTCCTCTCGAGTGGAGACGGGTATGTCAGGGAAATTCTTGTGTTGGCAGCAAGGGTGTGAAGTAACCTTTGGAAGTTCCAGAGTTTAGGTGTGATTTGCCTCGAGACGCCTCAGCGGAAATGGGCCTCATCTCGCCTGGAGGGGAGAACTCCTGGATTTTCTCGAGTTGTGGCAGGTGCTCTCGACTTACGCCGGGGACCTCAGGGACCGCTCTGGTGGCCTCAGGAAAGGCCAGTCCCCATGCGAGTTTCACGGGGGCTCTCAGGATTTCTCTCCCGACGATGCTGGGCCTAAGATCTTGTGTGGAGTGGGTGGCAGAACCTGAGGATTCCTCTTCAGTGCTGACATGGATCTTGGGTACTTCTGGAGTCTCCCCAGGGGAGTCAGTCCTCGTCACGAGTTGGGGCATTCACGGTGCGCTTTCCTCCCGAGGTGTAGCAGCAGTGTCACGCTTCCTTCGCGTGGATCAAGGATCTGTGGCTTTCCCTCTTGGCTTTCCCACCAGGATTTCACACAGGGCTGTCCCACGTGCCACCGTGGTGTGAGTCGAATCCTCGGGTTGAAAGTCGAGGCAGTGTAGGGAAAACAGGTTTCCCTGGAATGGACGGAGACATCTGGGGGACTCTGGGAATGGTGGCACGACCCTGGAATTCCTGTTGCTTTTCCTGTGGAGAGCGCCTCCTCTTGAGATGCGACGGGAACGCCGGGAATTCTTTTACGTCCACGAAGGGAATGGATCCTTCCCTCGATCTAGGAGGCGGAAACGGGGCTCCTCTGGATGTGGGCGGAACTCTCCTGCTTCCTCTCGAGTGGATACGGGTATGTCGTGGAACTTCTTGAGTTGCAGCAAGGGTGTGAAGGACCTTTTGAAGTTCCAGAGGTTAGGTGTGATTAGCCTCGAGACGCCTCAGCGGAAATGGGACTCAGCTCGCCTGGAGGGGAGAACCTCCTGGATTTTCTCGAGTTGCGGCAGGTGCTCTCGACTTCCGACGGGGACCTCAGGGACCCGCTGTGGTGGCCTCAGGAAAGGCCAGTCCCCATGCGAGTTGCTCTGGGTCCTCTCGGTATTCCTCTCCCGTCGATGCCGGGGCCTAAGATCTTGTGTGGAGTCGGTGCTGGAACCTGAGGATTCCTCTCCCGTGCTGACATGGATCTTGGGGGACTTCTGGCGTCTCCCAGTGCAGTCAGACCTCTACTCGAGTGGGGCATGCACGTGCGCTTTCCTTCCGAGCTCTAGCAGCAGTGTCGCGCTTCCCTTCGCGTGGATCATGGGATCAGGGGCTTTCCCTCGAGGCTTCCCAGAGGCTTTCCCACGAGGCTTTCCCACGGGGCTGTCCGACGTGACACCGTGGTGTGAGTCCATCCTCGGCTTGAAAGTCGAGGCAGTGCAGGGAAAACAGGTTTCCCTGGAATGCACTGAGACATCTGGGCGACTCTGGGAATGGTGATACGACCCTGGAGTTCCTCTCGCCTTTCCTGTGGAGAGCGCTCCTCTTGAGATGCGTTGGGAACGCCGGGAATTCTTTCCGACCACGCAGGGAAAGGATCCCTCCTCTCGGGCTAGGAGGTGGAAATGGGGCTCCTCTGGATGTGGGAGGACTCTCGTGCTTCCTCTCGAGTGGATACTTGTATGTCGGGTAACTTCTTGAGTTGCAGCAAGGGTGTGATGAACACTTTGGAAGTTCCAGATGTTAGATGCGATTAGCCTCGAGATGCCTCAGCGGAAATGGGCCTCATCTCGCCTGGAGGGGAGAACCTCCTGGATGTTCTCGAGTTGCGGCAGGTGCTCTCGAATTACGACGTGGGCCACAGGGACCCGCTCTGGTGGCCTCAGGAAAGGCCAGTACCCTTGCGAATTGCTCGGGGGCCTCTCGAGATCCTCTCCCGTCGATGCCGGCTCCTAATACCTAGTGTGGAGTCGGTGCCGGAACCTGAGGATTCCTCTCCAGTGCTGACATGGTTCCTGGGGTACTTCTGGAGTCTCCCCAGGGGACTCAGTCCTTGTCTCTATTGGGGACATGCCCGTGCGCTTTCCTCCCGAGCTGTAGCAGCAGTTTCACGCTTCCTTCGCTTGGATCAAGGGATCTGCGGCTTTCCCTCAAGGCTTTCCCCGAGGCTTTCCCACGATGCTTTCCCACAGGGCTGTCCCAAGTTCCACCGAGGTGTGAGTCGATCCTCGGCTTGAAAGTTGACGCAGTGCAGGGAAAAACAGTTTTCCCTGGAATGGACTGAGACATCCAGGGGTCTCTGGGAATGGTGGCACGACCCAGGAGTTCCTCTCGCCTTTTCCTGTGGAGAGTGCCTCCTCTTGAGATGCAACGGGAACACCGGGAATTCTTTCCCGACCACGCAGGGAAAGGATCCCTCCTCTCGAGCTATGAGGCGGAAACGGGGCTCCTCTGGATGTGGGCGGGACTCTCGTGCTTCCTCTCGAGTGGAGTCGGGTATGTCGGGAACTTCTTGAGTTGCAGCAAGGGTGTGAAGGACCCTTTGGAAGTTCCAGAGTTTAGGTGTGATTAGCCTCGAGACGCCTCAGCGGAAATGGGCCTCATCTCGCCAGGAGAGGAGAACCTCCTGGATTTTCTCGAGTTGCAGCCGGTGCTCTCGACTTACGACGCGGGACATCATGGACCCGCTCTTGTGGCCTCACGAAAGGCCAGTCCCCATGCGAGTTGCTCACGGGCCTATCGGGATTCCTCTCCCGTTGGTGCCGGACCTAAGATCTTGTGTGTGGAGTCTGTGCCAAAACGTGAGGATTCCTCTCCATTGCTGACTTGTATCTTGGAGTACTTCTGGAGTCTCCCCAGGGGAGTCAGTCCTCGTCTCGAGTGGGGGCATGCACGTGCACTTTCCTCCGAGCTGTAGCAGCAGTGTTGAGCTTCCCTTCGAAAGGATCAAAGGGATCTGTGGCTTTCCCTCGAGGCTTTCCACGACGTTTTCCCACGACGTTTTCGCACGACAGGCTTTCCCACGAGGATTTCCCACAGTGATATCCCACGTGCCACAGTGGTGTCAGTCGATCCTCGGTTTGAAAGTCGAGGGCAGTGCCGGGGAAACAGGCTTCGCTGGAATGGACTGAGACATCTGGGG
>NW_017201339.1:0-6722 GCF_001704415.2 Capra hircus | reverse complement strand
GGTGGCCTCTGGAAAAGGCCAGTCCCCATGCGAGTTGTTCGGGGGCCTCCGGATTCCTCTCCGTCGATGCCGGGGCCTAAGATCTTGTGTGGAGCTAGTGCTGGAACCTGAGTATTCCTTTCCAGTGCTGACGTGGATCTGGGGGACTTCTGGAGTCTCCCCAGTAGAGTCAGTCCTCCTCTCGAGTGGGGGCATGCACGTGCGCTTTCCTTCCGAGCTGTAGCAGCAGTGTCATGCTTCCCTTCGCGTGGATCAAGGGATCTGTGGCTTTCCCTCGAGCTTTCCCACGAGGCTTTCCCACGATGGGCTGTCCCACAGGCTGTCCACGTACCACCGTGGTGTGAGTCGATCCTCGGCTTGAAAGTCGACGCAGTGCAGGGAAAACAGGTTTCCCTGGAATGGACTGAGACATCTGGTTGTCTCTGGGAATGGTGGCACGACCCTGGAGTTACTCTCGCCTTTCCTGTGGAAAACGCCTCCTCTTGAGATGCGATGGAAACGCTGGGAATTCTTGACCGAACACGCAGGGAAAGGATCCCTCCTCTCCAGCTAGGAGGCGGAAATGGGCTACTGTGGATGTGGGTGGGACTCTCGTGCTTCTTCTCGAGTGGAGACGGGTATGTCGGGGAACTTCTTGAGTTGCAGCAAGGGTGTGAAGGACCCTTTGGAAGTTCCAGAGGTTAGGTGTGATTAGACTCGAGATGCCTCAGTGGAAATGGGCCTCATCTCGCCTGGAGGAGAACCTCCTGGATATTCTCGAGTTGCGGCAGGTGCTCTCGACTTACGGGGACTCAGGGATCCGCTCTGGTGGCCTCAGGAAAGGCCAGTCCCCACGGGAGTAGCTCTCGGGCCTCTCGGGATTCCTCTCCCGTCGATGCCGGGGCCTAAGATCTTGTTGTGTGGAGTGGGTGCCGGAACCTTAGGATTCCTCTCCAGTGCTGACATGGATCTTGGGGTACTTCTGGAGTCTCTCCAGGGGAGTCAGTCCTCGTCTCGAGTGGGGGCATGCACGTGCGCTTTCCTCCCGAGCTGTAGCAGCAGTGTCACGCTTCCCATCGCGTGGATCAAAGGGATCAGTGGCTTTCCCTCGAGGCTTTCCCACGAGGCTTTCCCACGAGGGTTTCCTCAGGGCTGTCCCACGTGCCACCTGGTGTGTGTAGATCCTGGCTTGAAAGTCGAGACAGTGCAGGGAAAACAGGTTTGCCTGGAATGGACTGAGACATCTGGGGGACTCTGGGAATGGTGGCACGACCCTGGAGTTCCTCTCGCCTTTCCTGTGGAGACCGCCTCCTCTTGAGATGCGACGGGAACACCGGGAATTCTTTCCCGACCACGCATGGAAAGGATCCCTCCTCTCGAGCTAGGAGGCGGAAACGGGGCTCCTCTGGATGTGGGGGGACCATCGTGCTTCCTCTCGACTGGAGACGGGTATGTCGGGGAACTTCTTGAGTTGCAGCAAGGTTTAGAAGGACCCTTTGGCAGTTCGAGATGTTAGGTGTGATTTGCCTGGAGACGCCTCAGCAGAAATGGGCCTCATCTCGCCTGGAGGGGAGAACCTCCTGGATTTTCTCGAGTTGCGACAGGTGCTATCAACTTACGACGGGGACCTCAGGGACCCGCTCTGGTGGCCTCAGGAAAGGCCAGTCCCCATGCGAGTTGCTCGGGGGCCTCTCGGGATTCCTCTCCCGTCGATGCCGGGCCTAAGACCTTGTGGGGAATCGGTGCCGGAACCTGAGGATTCCTCTCCAGTGCTGACATGGATCTTGGGGTACTTTTGCAGTCTCCCCAGGTGAGTCAGTCCTCGTCTCGAGTGGGGGGCATGCACGTGCGCTTTCCTCCCGAGCTGTAGCAGCAGTTTTGCATTTCCCTTCGCGTGGATCAAGGAATCTGTGGCTTTCCCCTCGAGGCTTTCCCAGGAGGTTTTCCCACGAGGCTTTCCCACAGGGCTGTCCCACGTGCCGCCTTGGTGTGAGTCAATCCTCGGTTTGAAAGTCGATGCAGTGCAAGGAAAACAGGTTTCCCTGGAATGGACTGAGACCTCTGGGGGACTCTGGTGACACACGACCCGGAAGTTCCTCTCCCCTTACCTGTGGAGAGCGCCTCCTCTTGAGATGCGTCGGAAACGCCGGGAAATTCATTCCGACCACCACGCAGGGAAAGGATCCCTCCTCTCGAGCTAGGAGGCGGAAACGGGGCTCCTCTGGATGTGGGCGGGACTCTCGTGCTTCCTCTCGAGTGGAGACGGGTATGTCCGGGAACTTCTTGAGTTGCGGCAAAGGTGTGAAAGCCCCTTTGGAAGTTCCAGAAGTTAGATTTGATTAGCCTTGAGACGCCTCAGTGGAAATGGGCCTCATCTTGCCTGGAGGGGAGAAGCTCCTGGATTTTCTCGAGTTGCGACAGGTGTTCTCGACTTACGACGGGGACCTCAGGGACCCGCTCTGGTGGCCTCAGGAAAGGCCAGTCCCCATGCAGGTAGCTCGCGGGCCTCTCGGGATTCCACTCCCGTCGATGCTAGGGCCTAAGACCTTGTGTGGAGTCAGTGCCGGAACCTGAGGATTCCTCTCCAGTGCTGACATGGATCTTGGGGTACTTCTGGAATCTCCTCAGGGGAGTCAGTCCTCGTCTCGAGTGGGGGCATGCACGGTCGCTTTCCTCCAGAGCTGTTGCAGCAGTGTCACGCTTCCCATCGCGTGGATCAAGGGATCTGTGGCTTTCCCTCGAGGCTTTCCCACGAGGCTTTCCCACTAGGCTTTCCCACAGGGCTGTCGCACGTGCCACCGTGGTGTGAGTCGATCCTTGGCTTGAAAGTCGAGGCAGTGCAGGGAAAAGAAGTTTCCCTGGAAAGGACTGAGACATCTGGCGGACTCTGGGAATGTGGCACGACCCTGGAGTTCCTCTCGCCTTTCCTGTGAAGAGCGCCTCCACTTGAGATGCGACGGGAACGCCGGGAATTCTTTCCCGACCACGCAGGGAAAGGATCCCTCTTCTCGAGCTAGGAGGCAGAAACGGGGCTCCTCTGGATATGGGCGTGACTCTCGTGCTTCCTCTCGAGTGGATTCCGGTATGTCGGGGAACTTCTTGAGTTGCAGCAAGGGTGTGAAGGACCCTTTGGAAGTTCCAGATGTTAGATGTGATTAGCCTCGAGACACCTCAGCGGAAATGGGCCTCATCTCGCCTGGAGGGGAGAACCTCCTGGATTTTCTCAAGTTGCGGCAGGTGCTCTGGACTTACGACGGGGACCTCAGGGACCCGCTCTGGCGGCCTCAGGAAAGGCCAGTCCCCTTGCGAGTTTTTCGGGGGCCTCTCGGGGGCCTCTCGGGTTTCCTCTCCCGTCGATGCTGGGCCTAAAACCTTGTGCGGAGTCTGTGCCGGAACCTGAGGATTCATCTCCAGTGCTGACATGGAGCTTGGGGTACTTCTGGAGTCTCCCCAGGGGAGTCAGTCCTCGTCTCGAGTGGAGGCATGCATGCGCGCGTTCCTCCTGAGCTGTAGCAGCAGTGTCACGCTTCCCTTCACGTGGATCAAGGGATCAGGGGCTTCCCTCGAGGCTTTCCCACAGGGCTGTCCCACGTGCCACCGTGGTGTGAGTCGATCCTCGGCTTGAAAGTCGAGGCAGTGCAGGGAAAACAGGTTTCCCTGGAATGGACTGAGACATCTGGGGGACTCTGGGAATGTGGCACGACCCTGGAGTTACTCTCGAGTTTCCTGTGGAGAGCGCTTCCACTTGAGATGCGACGGGAACGCCGGAAATTCTTTCCCGACCGCGTAGGGAAAGATCCCTCCTCTCGAGCTTGGAGGCGGAAACGGGGCTTCTCTGGATGTGGGCGGGACTCTCGTGCTTCCTCTCGAGTGGAAACAATATATCGGGGAACTTCTCGAGTTGCAGCAAGGGTGTGAAGGACCCTTTGGAAGTTCCAGAGGTTAGGTGTGATTAGCCTGGAGACGCCTCAGTGGAAATGGGCCTCATCTCGCCTGGACGGCAGAACCTCCTGGATTTTCTCGAGTTGCGGCAGGTGCTTTCGACTTACGACGGGAACCTCAGGGACCCGCTGTAGTGGCGTCAGGAAAGGCCAGTCCCCATGCGAGTTGCTCGGGGGCCTCTCGGGATTCCTCTCCCGTCGATGCAGAGGCCTAAGATCTTGTGTGGAACCGGTGCCGGAACCTGAGGATTCCTCTCCAGTGCTGACATGGATCTTGGGGTACTTCTGGAGTCTCCCAAGGGAAGTCAGTCCTCGTCTCGAGTGGGGGCATGCAGGTGCGCTTTCCTCCCGAGCTGTAGCAGCAGTGTCACGCTTCCCTTCGCGTGGATCAAGGGATCAGGAGCTTTCCCTCGAGGCTTTCCCATAAGGCTTTCCACGAGGCTTTCCCACAGGGCTGTCCCACGTGCCACCGGTGGTGTGAGTCTATCCTTGGCAGGAAAGTCGAGGCAGTGGGGAAAACAGGTTTCCCTGGAATGGACTGAGACATCTGGGGGACTCTGTGAATGGTGGCACCACCTGGAGTTCCTCTCGCCTTTCCTGTGGAGAGCGACTCCTCTTGAGAAGCGACGGGAACGCTGGGTATTCTTTCCCGACCACGAAAGGAAATGATCCCTCCTCTCGAGCTAGGAAGCGGAAACGGGGTTCCTCTGGATGTGAGCGGGACTCTCGTGCTTCCTCTCAAGTGGAGACGGGTATGTCGGGGAACTTCTTGAGTTGCAGCAAGGGTGTGAATCACCCTTTGGAAGTTACAGAGGTTTGGTGTGATTAGCCTCGAGACACCTCAGCAGAAATTGGACTCATCTCGCCTCAGGGGAAATCCACCTGGATTTTCTCTTGTTGCGGCAGGTGCTCTCGACTTCCGATGGGGACCTCAGCGACCGCTCTGGTGGCCTCAGGAAAGGCCAGTACCCCAGGCGAGTTGCCGGGGCCTCTCGGGACTTCTCTCCCGTCGAGGCCGGGGCCTAAGATCTTGTGTGGAGTCGGTGCCGGAACCTGAGGATTCCTCTCCATTGCTGACATGGATCTTGGGCTACTTCTCGAGTCTCCCCAGGGGAGTCTTTCGTCGTCTCGAGTGGGGCATGCACGTGAGCTTTCCCGAGCTGAAGCAGCAGATTCACGCTTCCTTCCCGTGGATCAAGGGATCTGTGGCTATCGCTTGAGACTTTCCACGAGGCTTCCCACAGGTTTGTACCACGTGCCACCGTAGTGTGATCGTTCCTCGGCATGAAAGTCGAGGCAGTGCAGGAAAACAGGTTTCCCTGGAATGGACTGAGACATCTGGGGTCTCTGGGAATGGTGGCACGACCCTGGAGTTTCTCTCGCCTTTCCTGTGGAGAGCGCCTCCTCCTGAGTTGGCGACGGAAACTCCGAGAATTTTTTACCCGAACACGCAGGAAAGGATCCCCTTCTCTCAAGCTAGGAGGGGTAAATGGGGCTCCTCTGGATGAGGGCGGGACACTCGTAGTTCCTCTCGAGTGAGACGGATATGTTGGGGAACTTCTTGAGATGCAGCAAGGGTGTGAAGGACCCTTTGGAAGTTTCAGAGTTTAGGTGTGATTAGCCTCGATACGCCTCAGCCGAAATGGGCCTCATCTCGCCTGGAGGGGAGAACCTCCTGGATTTTCTCGAGTTGCTGCACGTGCTCTCGACTTACGACGGACCTCAGGGACCCACTCTGGTGGCCTTAGGAAAGGCCAGTCCCCATGCGAGTTGCTCGGGGCCTCTCGGGATTCCTCTCCCGTCGATGCCGGGGCCTAAGACCTTGAGTGGTGATGGTGCTCCAACCTGAGGATTCCTCTCCTGTCCTGACATGGATCTTGGGGTACTTCTGGAATCTCCCCAGCGTAGTCAGTCCTCGTATCTAGTGGGGGCATGCACGTACTCTTTCCTCCCGAGTTGTAGCAGCAGCAGTGTCACGCTTCCCCTTCGAGTGGATTAAGGGATCTGTGGCTTTCCCTCGAGGCTTTCCATGATGAGGCTTTCCCACGAGGCTTTCCCACAGGCTGTCCCACGTGCCACCGTGGTGTGAGTCGATCCTCGGCTTGAAAGTCGAGACATTGCAGGAAAATCAGTTTTCCCTGGAATGAAATGAGACATCTGGGGACTCTGGAATGGTGGCACCACCCTGGAGTTCCTCTCGCCTTTCCTGTGGAGAGCGCCTTCTCTTGAGATGCGACAGGAACGCCGGGAATTCTTTCCCATCCACGCAGGGATTGGATCCCTCCTCTCGAGCTAGGAGGCGGAAACGGGGCCTCCTCTCGATGTGGGGCGGACGCTCGTGTTCCTCTCGAGTGGCGACGGGTATGTCGAGAAATTTCTTGAGTTGCAGCAAGGGTGTGAAGGACCCTTTGGAAGTTCCAGACGTTAGGTGTGATTAGCCTCGAGACGCCTCAGCGGAAATGGGCCTCATCTCACCTGGAGGGTGAGAGGGAGACCTCCTGGATTTTCTCCAGTTGCGGCAGGTGCTCTAGACCTACGACCGGGACGTCAAGTACGCGCTCTGGTGGCCTCAGGAAAGGCCAGTCCCTTGCGAGTTGCTCGGGGATCACTCGGGATTCCTCTCTCGTCGATGCCGGGCCTAAGACCTTGTGTGGAGTCGGTGCCGGAACCTGAGGATTCCACTCCAGTGCTGACATGGATCTTGGGGTACTTCTGGAGTCTCCCCAGTGGAGTCAGTCCTCGTCTCGAGTGGGGGCATGCACGAGCGCTTTTCTCCCGAGCTGTAGCAGCAATGTAACACTT
>NW_017201338.1:0-6722 GCF_001704415.2 Capra hircus | reverse complement strand
GGGAAGAGGAGGCAGCCCAGCCCCGTCAAGCTGAAAGCCCTGCTTGCACGGAGCTAAGTGCGCCTCCAGTACGGCAGAAGCTCTAGCTCTGCTCAGAGCCCGATCTGGCAGAGTTCCTGGCGCGAGGGCTGCTCTGCCGGGAGGCTAGCCTTGCCCAGACTTGCCTTGCTTTTAGGCTGCCTCTCCAGGAAGGAGCAGGCAGCAGGAGCCTGGGAGTCGCCACTGGCGCCTTTCTTGCCTCAGCTCCATCCTGCCTTGCCTTTGCACTTAGGTCCCGTCCTCCTTAAAGGAGAGCTTAGGGGCTGGTGGGTTGCACACTGCCAAGGGCTCCAGCAGTGAGAACTCTGTCAGAGGGAAGGAAGGGCAACTGCAGGGCTCCTCCAGCGGTTGCCTTGGCCGCCAGATCAGCGCCGCACGGAGAGCACCAGGCTCCCAGGGCCCCTGGCTGGGGTTTTTCAGCCCCGCACACACGGAGGCTGATTCCTTGGGTGCCAGAAAGTGTATGACAGACGTAGGTTCCCTAGCACTCTCCTCCCCAGCAGAGACATGTGCAGGTGTTTGGGGCCTGATCCTGCGTGTCTGGGTTCCTGCCCACAGCCCCAACTCAGGGGAAGCAGCCCCTGAGGCAAGACCTGCTGGAGGAGCCCTGCGCCCCCGCCTGATAGGCGAGTGCACAGCCAGCAGGGAAGCGAGCCTCCTCGGGGAAGAGGAGGCAGCAAGTCCCCGTCAAGCTGAAATCCCTGCTTACACGAAGCTAAGTGCGACTCCAGTACGGCAGATCTCTAGCTCTGTTCAGAGGCCCGATCTGGCAGAGTTCCTGGCACCAAGATGCTCTGCCATAGGCGAGCCTTGCGCAGACTTGCCTTGCTTTAAGGCTCCCTCCCCAGGAAGGAGCAGGCTGTGTGAGGCTCGGAAACGCCACTGGCGCCTTCCTGGCTTCAGCTCTACCCCTGCCTTGCCTTTGCACTTAGGTCCAAGCGTCCTTGAGGAGGGCTTAGGGGCTGGTGGGTTGCACACTGCCAAGGGCTCCAGCAGTGAAAGCTCTGTCAGAGGGAAGCGAAGGGCAACAGCAGGGCTCCTTCAGCGGTTCCTTGGCCGCCCAGACAAAGCTCCGCACGGAGAGCACCAGGTTCCAAGGGCCCCTGGCTGGGTTTTGCATCCCCACACTCCCAGAGGCTGACTCCGTGGGTGCTAGAAAGTGTGTGAGAGACGTAGGTTCCCTAGCACTCTCCTCCCCAGCAGAGACATGTGCAGGTGGTTGGGGCCTTATCCTGCGTGTCTGGGTTCCGCCCACAGCCTCAACTCAGGGGAAGCAGCCCCTGAGGCAAGACCTGCTGGAGGAGCCCTGCGCGCCCGCCTGATAGGCGAGAGCACAGCCAGCAGTGTAGCGAGCCTCCTCGGGAGAAGAGGAGGCAGCCGAGCCCAGTCAAGAGGAAAGCCCTGCTTGCACGGAGCTAAGTGGGCCTCCAGTACGGCAGAGCTCTAGCTCTGCTCAGAGCCCCGATCTGGCAGAGTTTCTGGCGCGAGGCTGCTCGGCCGGGGGCTCGCCTTGCCCAGACTTGCCTTGCTTTTAGGCTCCCTCCCCAGGAAGGAGCTGTCTGAGCGAGCCTGGGAGACGCCACTGGTGCCTTCCTTGCCTCAGCTCCAATCCTGCCTTGCCTTTGCACATAGGTGCCAGGCGTCGTTGGGGAGGGCTTAGGGGGTGGTGGGTTGCACACTGCCAAGGGCTTCAGCAGTGAGAGCTCTGTCAGAGGGAAGGAAGGGCAACTGCAGGGCTCCTCCAGCGGTTTCTAGGCCGCCTAGAATCAGCGCCGCACCGAGAGCACCAGGCTCCCAGGGCCCCTGGCTGGGGTTTTCAGCCCCGCACACACGGAGGCTGATTCCTTGGGTGCCCAGAAAGTGTATGACAGACGTAGGTTCCCTAGCACTCTCCTCCCCAGCAGAGACATGTGCAGGTGTTTGGGGCCTGATCCTGCGTGTCTGGGTTCCTGCCCACAGCCCCAACTCAGGGGAAGCAGCCCCTGAGGCAAGACCTGCTGGAGGAGCCCTGCGCCCCCGCCTGATAGGCGAGTGCACAGCCAGCAGGGAAGCGAGCCTCCTCGGGGGAAGAGGAGGCAGCCCAGCCCCGTCAAGTTGAAAGCCCTGCTTGCACGGAGCTAAGTGCGCCTCCAGTACGGCAGAGCTCTAGCTCTGCTCAGAGCCCCGATCTGGCAGAGTTCCTGGCGCGAGGCTGCTCTGCCGGGGCTAGCCTTGCCCAGACTTGCCTTGCTTTTAGGCTGCCTCTCCAGGAAGGAGCAGGCAGCAGGAGCCTGGAGTCGCCACTGGCGCCTTTCTTGCCTCAGCTCCAATCCTGCCTTGCCTTTGCACTTAGGTCCCAGTCCTCCTTAAGGAGAGCTTAGGGGCTGGTGGGTTGCACACTGCCAAGGGCTCCAGCAGTGAGAATTCTGTCAGAGGGAAGGGAAGGGCAACTGCAGGGCTCCTCCAGCGGTTGCTTGGCCGCCCAGATTCAGCGCCACACGGAGAGCACCAGGCTCCCAGGTCCCCTGGCTGGGGTTTTCAGCCCCGCACACACGGAGGCTGATTCCTTGGGTGCCCAGAAAGTGTATGACAGACGTAGGTTCCCTAGCACTCTCCTCCCCAGCAGAGACATGTGCAGGTGTTTGGGGCCTGATCCTGCGTGTCTGGGTTCCTGCCCACAGCCCCAACTCAGGGGAAGCAGCCCCTGAGGCAAGACCTGCTGGAGGAGCCCTGCGCCCCCGCCTGATAGGCGAGTGCACAGCCAGCAGGGAAGCGAGCCTCCTCGGGGGAAGAGGAGGCAGCAAGTCCCCGTCAAGCTGAAATCCCTGCTTACACGAAGCTAAGTGCGACTCCAGTACGGCAGATCTCTAGCTCTGTTCAGAGGCCCGATCTGGCAGAGTTCCTGGCACCAAGATGCTCTGCCATAGGCGAGCCTTGCGCAGACTTGCCTTGCTTTAAGGCTCCCTCCCCAGGAAGGAGCAGGCTGTGTGAGGCTCGGAAACGCCACTGGCGCCTTCCTGGCTTCAGCTCTACCCCTGCCTTGCCTTTGCACTTAGGTCCCAAGCGTCCTTGAGGAGGGCTTAGGGCTGGTGGGTTGCACACTGCCAAGGGCTCCAGCAGTGAAAGCTCTGTCAGAGGGAAGCGAAGGGCAACAGCAGGGCTCCTTCAGCGGTTCCTTGGCCGCCCAGACAAAGCTCCGCACGGAGAGCACCAGGTTCCAAGGGCCCCTGGCTGGGTTTTGCATCCCCACACTCCCAGAGGCTGACTCCGTGGGTGCCTAGAAAGTGTGTGAGAGACGTAGGTTCCCTAGCACTCTCCTCCCCAGCAGAGACATGTGCAGGTGGTTGGGGCCTTATCCTGCGTGTCTGGGTTCCCGCCCACAGCCTCAACTCAGGGGAAGCAGCCCTGAGGCAAGACCTGCTGGAGGAGCCCTGCGCGCCCGCCTGATAGGCGAGAGCACAGCCAGCAGTGTAGCGAGCCTCCTCGGGAGAAGAGGAGGCAGCCGAGCCCAGTCAAGAGGAAAGCCCTGCTTGCACGGAGCTAAGTGGGCCTCCAGTACGGCAGAGCTCTAGCTCTGCTCAGAGCCCCGATCTGGCAGAGTTTCTGGCGCGCGGCTGCTCGGCCGGGGGGCTCGCCTTGGCCCAGACTTGCCTTGCTTTTAGGCTCCCTCCCAGGAAGGAGCTGTCTGAGCGAGCCCTGGGAGACGCCACTGGTGCCTTCCTTGCCTCAGCTCCAATCCTGCCTTGCCTTTGCACATAGGTGCCAGGCGTGGTTGGGGAGGGCTTAGGGGTGGTGGTTGCACACTGCCAAGGGCTTCAGCAGTGAGAGCTCTGTCAGAGGGAAGGGAAGGGCAACTGCAGGGCTCCTCCAGCGGTTTCTAGGCCGCCTAGAATCAGCGCCGCACCGAGAGCACCAGGCTCCCAGGGCCCCTGGCTGGGGTTTTCAGCCCCGCACACACGGAGGCTGATTCCTTGGGTGCCCAGAAAGTGTATGACAGACGTAGGTTCCCTAGCACTCTCCTCCCCAGCAGAGACATGTGCAGGTGGTTGGGGCCTGATCCTGCGTGTCTGGGTTCCTGCCCACAGCCCCAACTCAGGGGAAGCAGCCCCTGAGGCAAGACCTGCTGGAGGAGCCCTGCGCGCCCCGCCTGATAGGCGAGTGCACAGCCAGCAGGGAAGCGAGCCTCCTCGGGGGAAGAGGAGGCAGCCCAGCCCCGTCAAGTTGAAAGCCCTGCTTGCACGGAGCTAAGTGCGCCTCCAGTACGGCAGAGCTCTAGCTCTGCTCAGAGCCCCGATCTGGCAGAGTTCCTGGCGCGAGGCTGCTCTGCCGGGGGCTAGCCTTGCCCAGACTTGCCTTGCTTTTAGGCTGCCTCTCCAGGAAGGAGCAGGCAGCAGGAGCCTGGGAGTCGCCACTGGCGCCTTTCTTGCCTCAGCTCCAATCCTGCCTTGCCTTTGCACTTAGGTCCCAGTCCTCCTTAAGGAGAGCTTAGGGGCTGGTGGGTTGCACACTGCCAAGGGCTCCAGCAGTGAGAATTCTGTCAGAGGGAAGGGAAGGGCAACTGCAGGGCTCCTCCAGCGGTTGCTTGGCCCGCCCCAGGATTCAGCGCCACACGGAGAGCACCAGGCTCCCAGGGCTCCCTGGCTGGGGTTTTCAGCCCCGCACACACGGAGGCTGATTCCTTGGGTGCCCAGAAAGTGTATGACAGACGTAGGTTCCCTAGCACTCTCCTCCCCAGCAGAGACATGTGCAGGTGTTTGGGGCCCTGATCCTGCGTGTCTGGGTTCCTGCCCACAGCCCCAACTCAGGGGAAGCAGCCCCTGAGGCAAGACCTGCTGGAGGAGCCCTGCGCCCCCGCCTGATAGGCGAGTGCACAGCCAGCAGGGAAGCGAGCCTCCTCGGGGAAGAGGAGGCAGCAAGTCCCCGTCAAGCTGAAATCCCTGCTTACACGAAGCTAAGTGCGACTCCCAGTACGGCAGATCTCTAGCTCTGGTTCAGAGGCCCGATCTGGCAGAGTTTCCTGGCACCAAGATGCTCTGCCATAGGCGAGCCTTGCGCAGACTTGCCTTGCTTTAAGGCTCCCTCCCCAGGAAGGAGCAGGCTGTGTGAGGCTCGGAAACGCCACTGGCGCCTTCCTGGCTTCAGCTCTACCCCTGCCTTGCCTTTGCACTTAGGTCCCAAGCGTCCTTGAGGAGGGCTTAGGGGCTGGTGGGTTGCACACTGCCAAGGGCTCCAGCAGTGAAAGCTCTGTCAGAGGGAAGAAGGGGCAACAGCAGGGCTCCTTCAGCGGTTCCTTGGCCGCCCAGACAAAGCTCCGCACGGAGAGCACCAGGTTCCAAGGGCCCCTGGCTGGGTTTTGCATCCCCACACTCCCAGAGGCTGACTCCGTGGTGCCTAGAAAGTGTGTGAGAGACGTAGGTTCCCTAGCACTCTCCTCCCCAGCAGAGACATGTGCAGGTGTTGGGGCCTGATCCTGCGTGTCTGGGTTCCTGCCCACAGCCCCAACTCAGGGGAAGCAGCCCCTGAGGCAAGACCTGCTGGAGGAGCCCTGCGCCCCCGCCTGATAGGCGAGTGCACAGCCAGCAGGGAAGCGAGCCTCCTCGGGGGAAGAGGAGGCAGCAAGTCCCCGTCAAGCTGAAATCCCTGCTTACACGAAGCTAAGTGCGACTCCAGTACGGCAGATCTCTAGCTCTGTTCAGAGGCCCGATCTGGCAGAGTTCCTGGCACCAAGATGCTCTGCCATAGGCGAGCCTTGCGCAGACTTGCCTTGCTTTAAGGCTCCCTCCCCAGGAAGGAGCAGGCTGTGTGAGGCTCGGAAAACGCCACTGGCGCCTTCCTGGCTTCAGCTCTACCCCTGCCTTGCCTTTGCACTTAGGTCCCAAGCGTCCTTGAGGAGGGCTTAGGGGGCTGGTGGGTTGCACACTGCCAAGGGCTCCAGCAGTGAAAGCTCTGTCAGAGGGAAGCGAAGGGCAACAGCAGGGCTCCTTCAGCGGTTCCTTGGCCGCCAGACAAGCTCCGCACGGAGAGCACCAGGTTCCAAGGGCCCCTGGCTGGTTTTGCATCCCCACACTCCCAGAGGCTGACTCCGTGGGTGCCTAGAAAGTGTGTGAGAGACGTAGGTTCCCTAGCACTCTCCTCCCCAGCAGAGACATGTGCAGGTGGTTGGGGCCTTATCCTGCGTGTCTGGGTTCCCCGCCCACAGCCCCAACTCAGGGAAGCAGCCCCTGAGGCAAGACCTGCTGGAGGAGCCCTGCGCCCCCGCCTGATAGGCGAGAGCACAGCCAGCAGGAAGCGAGCCTCCTCGGAAGAGGAGGCAGCCGAGCCCAGTCAAGAGGAAAGCCCCTGCTTGCACGGAGCTAAGTGGCGCCTCCAGTACGGCAGAGCTCTAGCTCTGCTCAGAGCCCCGATCTGGCAGAGTTCCTGGCGCGAGGCTGCTCTGCCGGGGCTAGCCTTGCCCAGACTTGCCTTGCTTTTAGGCTGCCTCTCCAGGAAGGAGCAGGCAGCAGAGCCTGGGAGTCGCCACTGGCGCCTTTCTTGCCTCAGCTCCAATCCTGCCTTGCCTTTGCACTTAGGTCCCAGTCCTCCTTAAGGAGAGCTTAGGGGGCTGGTGGGTTGCACACTGCCAAGGGCTCCAGCAGTTGAGAATTCTGTCAGAGGGAAGGGAAGGGCAAACTGCATGGTGCCTTCCTGCTCGACTCCAGGGGGTA
>NW_017201337.1:0-6722 GCF_001704415.2 Capra hircus | reverse complement strand
CAGGAAAACAAGTATCCCTGGAATGGACTGAGATATCTGGGGGACTCTGGGAATGGTGGCACGACCCTGGAGTTCCTCTCGCCTTTCCTGTGGTGAGCGCCTCCACTGGAGATGCAACGGAACGCCGGAATTCTTTCCCGACCATGCAGGGAAAGGATCCCTCCTCTCAAGCAAAGAGGCAGAAACGGGGCACCTCTGGATGTGGGCGGGACTCTCGTGCTTCCTCTCGTGTGGAGACGGGTATGTCGGGGAACTTCTTTAGTTGCAGCAAGGGTGTGATGGACCCTTAGGAAGTTCCAGAGGTTAGGTGTGATTTACCTCGAGATGCCTCAGCGGAAATGGCCTCATCTGGCCTGGAGGGGAGAACCTCCTGGATTTTCTCGAGTTGCGGCAGGTGGTCTCGACTTACAACGGGGACCTATGGGACCCGCTCTGGTGCCTCAGGAAAGGCCAGTCACCATGCGAGTTGTTCGGTGCCTCTCGGTATTCCTCTCCCGTCGATGCCGGGATCTAAGACCTTGTGTGGAGTCGGTGCCAGAACCTGAGGATTCCTCTCCAGTGCTGACATGGATTTGGGTACTTCTGGAGTCTCCCCAGGGGAGTCAGTCCTCCTCTCGAATTTGGGGCATGCAGGTGCGATTTCCTCTCGAGCTGTAGCAGCAGTGTCACGCTTCCCTTTTCGTGGATCCACAGATCTCTGGCTTTCCCTCGAGGCTTGCCCAGGAGGCTTTCCCACAGGGCTGTCCCCACGTGCCACCGTGGTGTGAGTCGATCCTCGGCTTGAAAGTCGAGGCAGTGCAGGGAAAACAGGTTTCCCTGGAATGGACTGAGACATCTGGGGGACTCTGGAATGGTGGCACGACCCTGGAGTTCATCTCGCCTTTCCTGTGGAGAGCGCCTCCTCTTGAGATGCAACGGAAATGCCGGGAATTCTTTGCCGACCACGAGGGCAAGGATCCCTCCTCTCTAGCTAGGAGGCCGGAAACGGGGCTCCTCTGGATGAGGCGGGACTCGTGATTCTCTCTCGAGTGGAGACGGTATGTCGGGGAACTTTCTTGAGTTGCAGCAAGGGTGTGAAGACCCTTTGGAAGTTACAGGTGTTAGATGTGATTAGCCTCGAGACGCCCTCAGCGGAAATGGGCCTCATATCGCCAGCAGGGAGAACCTCCTGGATTTTCTCGAGTTGCGGCAGATGCTCTCGACTTACGACGGGGACCTCAGGGACCCGCTCTGCTGGCCTCAGGAAAGGCCAGT
Source organism: Capra hircus (assembly GCF_001704415.2). Lineage (NCBI taxonomy): Eukaryota > Metazoa > Chordata > Mammalia > Artiodactyla > Bovidae > Capra > Capra hircus. The sequence continues at coordinate 5,468 of NW_017201337.1, read as the reverse complement.
CCCCATGCGAGTTGCTCGGGGCCTCTCGGGATTCCACTCCCGTCGATGCCGGCGTCTAAAACCTTGTGTGGAGTCGGTGCCGAACCTGAGGATTCCTCTCCAATGTTGACATGGATCTGGGGTACTTCTGGAGTCTCCCCAGTGGAGTCAGTCCTCGTCTCGAGTGGGGCATGGATGTGCGCTTTCCTCCCGAGCTGTAGCAGCAGTGTCACGCTTCCCTTCGCGTGGATCAAGGGATCTGTGGCTTTCCCTCGAGGCTTTCCCACGAGGCTTTGCCACAGTGCTGTCCCACGTTCCACCGTGGTGTGAGTCGATCCTTGGCTTGAAAGTCGAGGCAGTGCAGGGAAAACAGTTTTCCCTGGAATGGACTGAGACATTTGGGGGACTCTGGGAATGGTGGCACGACCCTGGAGTTCCTCTCGCTTTTCCTCTGGAGATCGCCTGCTCTTGAGATGCGAAAGGAACGCCGGGAATTCTTTCCCGACCACGCAGGGAAAGGATCCTCCTCTCGAGCTAGGAAGCGGAACCGGGGCTCCTCTGGATGTGGGCGGGACTCTCGTGCTTCCTCTCGAGTGGAGACGGGTAAGTCGGGGAACTTCTTGAGTTGCAGCAAGGGTGTGAAGGACCCTTTGGAAGTTCCAGAGGTTAGGTGTGATTAGCCTCTAGACGCCTCAGCGGAAATGGGCCTCATCTGGCCTGGAGGGGAGAACCTCCTGGATTTTCTCGAGTTGCGGCAGGTGGTCTCGACTTACAACGGGGACCTATGGGACCCGCTCTGGTGGCCTCAGGAAAGGCCAGTCACCATGCGAGTTGTTCGGGTGCCTCTCGGTATTCCTCTCCCGTCGATGCCGGACCTAAGACCTTGTGTGGAGTCCGGTGCCAGAACCTGAGGATTCCTCTCCAGTGCTGACATCGATTTGGGGTACTTCTGGAGTCTCCCCAGGGGAGTCAGTCCTCCTCTCGAATTGGGGCATGCAGGTGCGATTTCCTCTCGAGCTGTAGCAGCAGTGTCACGCTTCCCTTTGCGTGGATCCACAGATCTCTGGCTTTCCCTCGAGGCTTGCCCAGGAGGCTTTCCCACAGGGCTGTCCCACGTGCCACCGTGGTGTGAGTCGATCCTCGGCTTGAAAGTCGAGGCAGTGCAGGGAAAACAGGTTTCCCTGGAATGGACTGAGACATCTGGGGGACTCTGGGAATGGTGGCACGACCCTGGAGTTCCTCTCGCCTTTCCTGTGGAGAGTGCCTCCTCTTGAGATGCAACGGAAAATACCGGAATTCTTTGCGACCACGAGGGCAAGGATCCCTCCTCTCTAGCTAGGAGGCGGAAACGGGGCTCCTCTGGATGAGGCGGGACTCGTGATTCCTCTCGAGTGGAGATGGGTATGTCGGGGAACTTCTTGAGTTGCAGCAAGGGTGTGAAGGACCCTTTGGAAGTTACAGATGTTAGATGTGATTAGCCTCGAGACGCCTCAGCGGAAATGGGCCTCATATCGCCAGCAGGGGAGAACCTCCTGGATTTTCTCGAGTTGCGGCAGATGCTCTCGACTTACGACGGGGACCTCAGGGACCCGCTCTGCTGGCCTCAGGAAAGGCCAGTCCCCATGCGAGTTGCTCGGGGGCCTCTCGGGATTCCACTCCCGTCGATGCCGGCGTCTAAAACCTTGTGTGGAGTCGGTGCCGAACCTGAGGATTCCTCTCCAATGTTGACATGGATCTTGGGTACTTCTGGAGTCTCCCCAGTGGAGTCCGTCCTCGTCTCGAGTGGGGGCATGCACGTGCGCTTTCCTCCCGAGCTGTAGCAGCAGTGTCACGCTTCATTTCGCGTGGATGAAGGATCTGTGGCTTTCCCTCTTGGCTTTCCCATCAGGCTTTCCCACAGGGCTGTCCCACGGGCCACCGTGGTGTGAGTCGATCCTCGGCTTGAAAGTCGAGGCTTTGCAGGGAAAACAGGTTTCCCTGGAATGGACTGAGACATCAGGGGGACTCTGGGAATGGTGGCACAAACCCTGGAGTTCCTCTCGCCTTTCCTGTGGAGAGTGCCTCCTCTTGAGATGCGACGGGAACGCCAGGAATTCTCTCCCGACCACGCAGGGAAAGGATCCCTCCTCTCGATCTAGGAGGCGGAAACGGCGCTCCTCTGGATGTTGGCAGGACTCTCGTGCTTCCTCTCGAGTGAAGACGGGTATGTCCGGAACTTCTTGAGTTGCAGCAAGGGGGTGAGGACCCTTTGGAAGTTCCAGAGGTTAGGTGTCATTTCCTTGACACGCCTCAGCGGAAATGGGCCTCATCTCGACTGGAGGGGAGAACCTCCTGGATTTTCTCGAGTTGCGGCAGGTGCTCTCGACTTACGCCGGGGACCTCAGGGACCCGCTCTGGTGGCCTCAGGAAAGGCCAGTCCCCTGCGAGTTGCTCGGGGCCTCTCGGATTCCTCTCCCGACGATGCCGGGCCTAAAATCTTGTGTGGAGTCGGTTCCGGAAGCTGAGCATTCTTCTCCAGTGCTGACAAGGATCTTGGGTAGTTCTTAAGTCTCCCCAGGGAAGTCAGTCCTCGTCTCGAGTGGGGGCATGCACATGTACTTTCCTCCCGAGCTGTAGCAGCAGTGTTCACGCTTCCCTCGCGTGGATCAAGGGATCTGTGGCTTTCCCTCGAGGCTTTCCCACGAGGCTTTGCCACAGGGCTGTCCCACGTTCCACCGTGGTGTGAGTCGATCCTTGGCTTGAAAGTCGAGGCAGTGCAGGAAAACAGTTTTCCCTGGAATGGACTGAGACATTTGGGGACTCTGGAATGTGGCACGACCGTGGAATTCCTCTCGCCTTTCCTGTGGAGAGTGCCTCCTCCTTAGATGAGACGGGAACTCCGGGAATTCTTCCCTGTCCACGCAGGAAAAGGATCCCTCCTCTCGAGCTAGGAGGCGTAATCGGGGCTCCTCTGGGTGTGGCGGGACTCTCGTCCTTCCTCTCGAGTGCAGACGGGTATGTCGGGGAACTTCTTGAGTTGCAGCAAGGGTGTGAAGGACCCTTTGGAAGTTCCAGAGTTAAGTGTGATTACCCTCTTGTTGCCTCAGCGGAATTGGGCCTCATGTCGCCTGGGGGAGAACCTCCTGGATTTTCTCGAGTTGCTGCAGGGTGCTCTCGATTTACGATGGGGGTCCTCAGGGTCCCACTCTGTTGGCCTCAGGAAAGGCCAGTCCCCATGCGAGTTGCACGGGGGCCTCTCGAGATTGCTCTCCTGTCGATGCCGGGGCCTAAGATCTTGTGTGGAGTCGGTGCCGGAACCTGGGGATTCCTCTCCAGTACTGACATGGATCTTGGGGTACTTCTGGAGTCTCCCCAGGGGAGTCAGTCCTCTACTCAAGTGGGGGCATGCACGTGCGCTTTCCTCCCGAGCTGTAACAGCAGAGTCATGCTTCCCTTCGCGTGGATCAACGGATCTGTGGCTTTCCATCGAGGCTTTCCCAAGAGGCTTTACCACGAGGCTTTCCCACAGGGCTGTCCCACGTGCCACCGTGGTGTGTGAGTGGATCCTCGGCTTGAAAGTCGAGGCAGTACAGGCAAAACAGGTTTCCCTGGAATGGACTGAGACATCCAGGGAACTCTGGGAATTGTGGCACGACCCTGGAGTTCCTCTCGCCTTTCCGGTGGAGAGCGCGTCCTCTTGAGATGCGACGGAACGCCGGGAATTCTTTCCGACCACGCAGGGAAAGGATCGCTCCTCTCGGCTAGGAGCTGGAATCGGGGGCTCCTCTGGATGTTGGCGGGACTCTCGTGCTTCTTCTCGAGTGCAGACGGGTATGTCGGGGAACTTCTTGAGTTGCAGCAGGGGTGTGAAGGACCCTTTGGAAGATCCAGAGGTACGGTGTGATTAGCCTCCAGATACCTGAGCGGAAATAGGTCTCAGCTCGCCTGGAGGGGAGAACCTCCTGGATTTTCACGAGTTGCGGTAGGTGCTCTCGACTTACGACGCGGAACCTCAGGGACCCGCTGTGGTTGCGTCATGAAAGGCCAGTCCCCATGCGAGTTGCTCGGGTCCTCTCGGGCTTCCTCTCCCCGTCGATGCAGGGGCCTAAGATCTTGTGTGGATCCGGTGCAGGAACCTGAGGATTCCTCTCCAGTGCTGACATGGATCTTGGGGTACTTCTGGAGTCTCCCCAGGGGGAGTCAGTCCTCGTCTCGAGTGGGGGCATGCACGTGCGCTTTCCTCCCGAGCTGTAGCAGCAGTGTTCCTCTTCCCTTCGCATGGATCAAGGATCTGTGGCTTTCCCTCGAGGCTTTCCCACGAGGCTTTCCCACGAGGCTTTCCCACAAGGTTGTCCCACCTGCCACCGTGGTGTGAGTCGATCCTCGGCTTGAAAGTCGAGGCAGTGCAGGGAAAACAGGTTTCCCTGGAATGGACTGAGACATCTGGGGGACTCTGGGAATGGTGGCACGACCCTGGAGTTCCTCTCGCCTTTCCTGTGGAGAGCGCCACCTCTTAAGATGCGACGGGAACGCCGGGAATTCTTTCCGACCACGCAGGGAAAGGATCCCTCCTCTCGAGCTAGGAGGCGGAAACGGGGCTCTCTCTGCTTGTGGGCGGGATTCTCGTGCTTCAGGTCGAGTGGAGACGGGTATGTCGGGGAACGTCTTGAGTTGCAGCAAGGGTTGAAGGACCCTTTGGAAGTTGCAGATGTAAGGTGTGATTAGCCTCGAAATACCTCAGCGGAAATGGGCCTAATCTCGCCTGAAGGGAGAACCTCCTGGATGTTCTCGAGTTGCGGCAGGTGCTCTCCACTTACGACTGGGACCTCAGGGACCCGCTCTGGTGGCCTCAGGAAAGGCCAGTCCCCATGCGAGTTGCTCGGGGCCTCTCGCGGGCTACTCGGATTTCCTCTCCTGTCGATGCTGGGGCCTAAGACCTTGTGTGAGTCAGTGCCAGAACCTGAGGATTCCTCTCCAGTGCTGACATGGATCTTGGGATACTTCTGGAGTCTCCCCAGGGGAGTCAGTCCTCGTCTCAAGTGGGGGCATGCACGTGCATTTTCCTTCCGAGCTGTAGCAGCAGTGTCGCATTTCCCTACCCGTGGATAAAGGGATCTGTGGCTTTCCCTCGAGGCTTTCCCACGAGGCTTTCCCACAGGCTGTCCCACGTGCCACTGTTGGTGTGAGTCGATCCTCGGCTTGAAAGTCAAGGCAGTTCAGGGAATACAGGTTTCCCTGGAATGGACTGAGACATCTGGGTACTCAGGGAACGGTGGGACTACCCTGGAGTTCTCTCGCCTTTCCTGTGGAGAGCGCCTCCCCTTGAGATGCGACCTGAACGTCGGGAATTCTTTCCCGAGCATCCAGGGAAAGGATCCCTCCTCTCAAGCTAGGAGGCGCGAGACTGGGCTGATGTGGGCGCGGACTCTCGTGCTTCCACTCGAGTGGAGACGGGTATGTCGGGGAACTTCTTGAGTTGCCAGCAAGGGTGTGAAGGACCCTTTGGAAGT
>NW_017201336.1:0-6722 GCF_001704415.2 Capra hircus | reverse complement strand
AATCCCGTGAGCCCCCGAGCAACTCGCATGGGGACTGGCCTTTCCTGAGGAAACCAGATCGGGTCCCTAAAGTCCCCTTCGTAAGTCCAGAGCACCTGCCGCAACTGGAGAAAATCCAGGAGGTTTTCCCCTCCAAGGCGAGATGAGGCCCATTTCCGCTGAGGTGTCTCGAGGCTAATCACAGCTAACTTCTGGAACTTCCAAAGGGTCATTCACACCCTTGCTGCAACTCAATAAGTTCCCGACATACCCGTCTCCACTTGAGAGGAAGCACGAGAGTCCCGATCACATCCAGAGGAGCCCCGTTTCCGCCTCCTAGCTCTTGAGGAGGGAACCTTTCACTGCGTGTTCGGGAAAAAATTCGGGCGTTCCCCTCGCATCTCAAGAGGAGGCGCTCTCTACAGGAAAGGCGAGAGAACTCCAGGTGGTGCCACGATTCCCAGAGTCCCCCCAGATGTCTCAGTCAATTCCAGGGAAACCTGTTTTCCCTGCACTGCCTCGACTTTCAAGCCGAGGATAGACTCACACCACGGTGGCACGTGGGACAGCCCTGTGGGAAAGTCTCGTGGGAAAGCCTCGAGGGAAAGCCACCGATCCCTTGATCCATGCGACGGGAGCATGACACTGCTGCTACAGCTAGGGAGGAAAGCGCAGGTGCATGCCCCACACGAGACGATGACTAACTTCCCTGGGGAGACTCCAGAAGTACCCCAAGATCCATGTGAGCACTGGAGAGGAATCCTCAGGTTCCGGCACCGACTCCACACAAGATCTTAGGCCCGGCATCGAACTGAGATGAATCCCGAGAGGCCCCGAGCAACTCGCATGGGGACTGGCCTTTCCTGAGGCCACCAGAGCGTGTCCCTGAGGTCCCCGTCGTAAGTCGAGAGCACCTGCCGCAATTCGAGAAAATCCAGGAGGTTCTCCCCTCCAGGCGAGATGAGGCCCATTTCAGCTGAGAAGTCTCGAGGCTAATCACACCTTACCTCTTGAACTTCCTAAGGGTCCTTCACAACCTTGCTGCAACTCAAGTAGTTCCCGACGTACCCGTCTCCACTCGAGAGGAAGCACGAGAGTCCCGCCCACATGCAGAGGAGCCCCGTTTGCGCCTCCTAGCTCGTGAGGAGGGATCCTTTCCCTGCGTGGTTGGGAAAGAATTCCCGGCGATCCCGGCGCATCTCATGAGGAAGCATTCTCCACAGGACAGGCGCGAGGAACTCCAGGGTCGTGCCACCATTCCAGAGTCCCCAGATGTCTCAGTCCATTCCAGGGAAACCTGTTTTCCCTGCAGTGCCTCGACTTTCTAGCGGAGGATCGACTCACACCACGGTGGCAAGTGGGACAGCCCTGTGGGAAAGCCTCGTGGGAAGGCCTAGTGGGAAAGCTCTAGGGAAAGCCACAGATCCCTTGATCCACGCGAAGGGAAGCGTGACACTGCTGCTACAGCTCGGCAGGAAAGCGCACGTGCATGCCCCCACTCGAAACGAGGTCTGACTCCCCTGGCGAGACTCCAGAAGTACCCCAAGATCCATGTCAGCACTGGAGAGGAATCCTCAGGTTCTGGCACCGACTCCACACAAGGTCTTAGGCCCCGGCATCGACGGGAGAGGAATCCCGAGAGGCCCCAGAGCAACTCGCATGGGGATTGGCCATTCTTGGGGCCACCAGAGCGGGTCCCTGAGGTCCCGTCGTAAGTCGAGAGCACCTGACGCAACTCGAGAAAATCCAGGAGGTTCTCCCTCCAGGCGAGATGAGGCCCATTTCCGCTGAGGCGTCTGGAGGATAATCACACCTAACCTCTGGAACTTCCAAAGGGTCCTTCACACCCTTGCTGCAACTCAAGAAGTCCCCGATATACCCGTCTCCACTCGAGAGGAAGCACGAAAGTCCCGCCCACATCCAGAAGAGCCCCATTTCCGCCTCCTAGCTCGAGAGGAGGGATCCTTTCCCTGCGTGGTCGGGAAAGAAATCCTGGCGTTCCCGTCGCATCTCAAGTGCAGGCACTATCCACAGGAAAGGCGAGAGGAACTCCAGGGTCGAGCCACCATTCCAGAGTCCCCCAGATGTCTCAGTCCATTCCAGGGAAACCTGTTTTCCCTGCACTGCCTCCACTTTCAAGCCGAGGATCAACTCACACCATGGTGGCACGTGGGACAGCCCTGTGGGAAAGCCTCGTGGGAAGGCCTAGTGGGAAAGCAATAGGGAAAGCCACAGATCCCTTGATCCACGCGAAGGGAAGCGTGACACTGCTGCAACAGCTCGGCAGGAAAGCACACGTGCATGTCCCCCATCGAGACGAGGAATGACTCCCCTGGGGAGACCCCAGAAGTACCCAAGGTCCATGTCAGCACTGGAGAGGAAAACTCAGGTTCCGGCACCGACTCCACACAAGGTCTTAGGTACCGACATTGACGGCAGAGGAATCCCGAGAGCCCCCAAGCAACTCTCCTGGGGACTGGCCTTTCCTGAGGCCACCAGAGCGGGTCCCTGAGGTCCCGTCGTAACTCGAGAGCTCCTGCCGCAACTCGAGAAATCCAGGAGGTTCTCCCCTCCAGGCGAGATGAGGCCCATTTCCGCTGAGGCGTCTCGAGGCTCATCACACCTATCCTCTGGAACTTCCAAAGGGTCCTTCACACCCTTGCTGCAACTCAAGAAATTCCCCGACATGCCCGTCTCCACTCGAGAGGAAGCACGAGAGTTCCGCCAATATCCAGAGGAGCCCCGTTTCCGCCTCCTAGCTCGAGAGGAGGGATCCTTTCCCTGCGTGGTCGGGAAAGAATTCCCGTTTTTCCCGTCGCGTCTCAAGAGGAGGCGCTCTCCACAGGAAAGGCGAGAGGAACTCCAAGGTATTGTCACCATTCCCAGAGTCCCCCAGATGTCTCAGTCCATTCCAGGGAATCCTGTTTTTCCTGCCCTGCCTCGACTTAAAGCCGAGGATCCACTCACACCACGGTGGCACGTGGGACAGCCCTGTGGGAAAGCCTCGTGGAAAGCCACGTCGGAAACCCTCGAGGGAAAGCCACAGATCCCTTGATCCAGACGAAGGGAAGACCGACAATGCTGCTAAAGCTCGGGAGGAAAGCGTACGTGCATGCCCCGACTCGAACGAGGTCTGACTCCCCTGGGGAGACTCCAGAAGTACCCAAGATCCATGTCGACACTGGAGAGGAATCCTCAGGTTCCGGCACAGACTCCACACAAGGTCACAGGGCCCGGCATCGACGGGAGAGGAATCCCGAGAGGCCCCCGTGCAACTGCATGGGGACTGGCCTTTCCTGAGGCCACCAGAGCGGGTCCCTGAGGTCCCAGTCGTAAGTCGAGAGCACCTGCCGCAACTCGAGAAAATCCAGGGGTTCTCCCCTCCAGGCGAGATGAGGCCCATTTCCACTGAGGCGTCTCGAGGCTAATTACACCTAACCTCTGGAAACTTCCAAAGGGTCCTTCACACCCTTGCTGCAACTCAAGAAGTTCCCCGACATGCCCGTCTCCACTCGAGAGGAAGCACGAGAATCCCGCACATCCAGAGGAGCCCTGTTTCCTCCTCCTAGCTCGAGGGGAGGGATCCTTTCCCTGCGTGGTCGGGAAAGAATTCCCGGCATTTCCGTCGCATCTCAAGAGGAGGCTCTCTCAACAGGAAAGGCGATAGGAACTCCAGGGTCGTGCAACCATTCCCAGAGTCCCCCAGATATCTCCGTCCGTTCCAGGGAAACCTGTTTTCCCAGCACTGCGTCGACTTTCAATCTGAAGATCGACTCACACCACGGTGGCACGTGGGACAGCCCTGTGGGAAAGCCTCGTGGGAAAGCCTCGAGGGAAAGCCACAGATTCCTTGATCCACGCGAATGGAAGCGCGACAGTGCTGCTACAACTCGAGAGGAAAGCGCACGTGCATGCCCCACTCGAGAGGAGGACTGACTCCACTGGGGAGACTCCAGAAGTACCCCAAGATCCATGTCAGCACTGGAGAGGAATCCTCAGGTTCCGGCACCGATTCCACACAAGGTCTTAGGCCCGGCATCGACGGGAGAGGAATCCCGAGAGGCCCCCGAGCAACTCGCATGGGGGACTGGCCTTTCCTGAGGCCACCAGAGCGGGTCCCTGAGGTCCCAGTCGTAAGTCGAGAGCACCTGCCGCAACTCGAGAAAATCCATTAGGTTCTCCCCTCCAGGCGAGATGAGGCCCTTTTCCGATGAGGCTCCTCAAGGCTAATCACAATTAAACGCTGGAATTTCCCACGGGTCCTTCACACCCTTGCTGCAACTCAAGAAGTTCCCCGTCATACCCGACTCCACTCGAGAAGAAGGACGAGAGTCCCGCCCACATGCAGAGGAGCCCCGTTTCCGCCTCATAGCTCTAGAGGAGGGATCCTTTCCTTGCGTGGTCTGGAAAGTATTCCCGGCGTTTCCGTCGCATCTCAAGAGGAGGCGCTCTCCACTTGAACGGGAGAGGAACTCCAGGTTCGTGCCACCGTTCCCACACTCCCCCAGATGTCTCATTCCATTCCACAGAAACCATTTTTCCCTACACTGCCTCGACTTTCAAGCTGAGGATCGACTCACACCACGGTGGCATGTGGACAGCCCTGTGGGAAAGCCTCGTGGGAAAGTCTCCTGAGAAAGCCTCGAGAGAAAGCCACAGATCCCATGATCCACGCGAAGGGAAGCTTGACACTGCTGCTACAGCTCGGGTGGAAAACCCACGTGCATATCTCCACTCGCGACGAGGAATGACTCCCCTGGGAGACTCCAGAAGTACCCAAGATCCATGTCAGCACTGGAGAGGAATCCTCAGGATCCGACACAGACTCCACACAAGGTCCCAGGCCCGGCATTGACGGGAGAGGAATCCGAGAGGCCCCGAGCAACTGCATGGGGACTGGCCTTTTCCTGAGGCCACCAGAGCGGGTCCCAGGGATCCCGTCGTAAGTCGAGAGCACCTGCCGCAACTCGAGAAAATCCAGGAGGTTCTCCCCTCCAGGCCTATATGAGGCCCATTTCCGCTGAGGCAATTTGAGGCTAATCACACCTAAACTCTGGAATTTTCAAAGGTCCTTCACACCCTTGCTGCAACTCAAGAAGTTCCCCGACATACCCGTCTCACTCGAGAGGAAGCACGAGAGTTCGCCCACATCCAGAGGAGCCCCGTTTCCGCCTCATAGCTCGAGAGGAGGGATCCTTTCCCTGCGTGGTCGGGAAAGAATTCCCGGGCGTTCCGTCGCATCTCAAGAGGAGGCGCTCTCCATAGGAAAGGCGAGAGGAACTCCAGGTCGTGCCACCATTCCAGAGTCCCCCAGATGTCTCAGTCCATTCCAGGGAAACCTTTTTTCCCTGCACTGCCTCGACTTTCAAGCCGAGGATCGACTCACACCACGGTGGCATGTGGACAGCCCTGTGGAAAGCCTCGTGGGAAAGCCTCTGGGAAAGCCTCAAGGGAAAGCCACAGATCCATGATCCACGCGAAGGGAAGCGTGACACTGCTGCTACAGCTCGGGAGGAAAGCGCACGTGCATGCCCCACTCGAGACGAGGTCTGACTCCCCTGGGGAGACTCCAGAAGTACCCAAGATCCATGTCGGCACTGGAGAGGAATCCTCAGGTTCCGGCACAGACTCCACACAAGGTCACAGGGCCCGGCATCGACGGGAGAGGAATCCGAGAGGCCCCGTGCAACTGCATGGGGACTGGCCTTTCCTGAGGCCACCAGAGCGGGTCCCTGAGGTCCCAGTCGTAAGTCGAGAGCACCTGCCGCAACTCGAGAAAATCCAGGAGGTTCTCCCCTCCAGGCGAGATGAGGCCCATTTCTGCTGAGGCGTTCGAGGCTAATCACACCTAACCTCTGGAACTTCCAAAGGGTCCTTCACACCCTTGCTGCAACTCAAGAAGTTCCCCGACATACCCGTCTCACTCGAGAGAAGCACGAGAGTCCCGCCCAATCCAGAGGAGCCCCGTTTCGCCTCATACCTCGAGCGGAGGGATCCTTTTCCTGCGTGGTCGGGAAAGAATTCCCGGCGTTCCCGTCGCATCTCAGAGGAGGCGCTCTCCACCGGAAAGGCGAGAGGAACTCCAGGGTCTTGCCACCATTCCCAGAGTCCCCCAGATGTCTCAGTCCATTCCACCTGTTTTCCCTGCAGCTCGCAAAGCGAGGATCGACTCACACCACGGTGGCACGTGGGACAGCCCTGTGGAAAGCCTCGTGGGAAAGCCTCTTGGGAAAGCGTCGAGGGAAAGCCACAGATCCGTTGATCCACGCGAAGGGAAGCGTGACACTGCTGCTACAGCTCGGGAGGAAAGCGCACGTGCATGCCCCCACTCGAGTAGAGGACTGACTGCCCTGGGAGACTCCAGAAGTACACCAAGATCTATGTCAGCACTGAGAGGAATCCTCAGGTTACAGCACCGACTCCACAAAGACCTTAGGCTCCGACATCAACGGAGAGGAATCCCGAGAGGCCCCTGAGCTACTCACATGGGGACTGGCCTTTCCTGAGGCCAGCAGAACGGGTCCCTGAGGTCCCCGTCGTAACTCGAGAGCACCTGCCGCAACTCGAGAAAATCCAGGGGGTTCTCCCCTCCAGGCGAGATGAGGCCCATTTCCACTGAGGCGTCTCGAGGCTAATTACACCTAACCTCTGGAACTTCCAAAGGGTCCTTCACACCCTTGCCGCAACTCAAGAAGTTCCCCGACATGCCCGTCTCCACTCGAGAGGAAGCACGAGAATCCCGC